>NC_046362.1:32165338-32401089 GCF_011125445.2 Fundulus heteroclitus | reverse complement strand
AGAGACAGACCAATTTCAGCAACGAGACAATTCTTGGGTCATGTTAAATTTAGCATTTTGTCGAGTCAAAGCCCAAGGGAATTGTGACATGTCACTACACATTTTTTTGTATATGTCCATATTCGTCGGTCTAACAAAGATAAAGATGAATAGAAGATTTTGAGTTTGTTTTTGAAACCTATTAATGAAGGTTTTGATTTTTCCATTTACATACATGTATATGCATGATATCTTCCCATACTCATGACAATATTGACCATGTCAGATATATCCTTCGCAATGTCATTTATGTATTTTAATATTTGATTTATATCAAAAGGTGTTATATTTCTATTTTGGTACTCAATCAAATATGCAGGTTCTGCCAAAATGACCTGTGACTCTACACGAATAGAAGAGAGGTTCCAATAGTTTCAGGTTCTTTAAGTCAAAAAACGCAGGCATCAACCTGAAATCCAAATCTTTTCTTAGAGTTTCTGGAAATACAGACACAGTGAGTTGACGTTTTTTGTGTGAGACTTCCGGTCGGTCACTTCCTGTCACTGGTTAGCTAGCTGAAAAGCGGCTAATGCAACCAGACTTTGTACCAAATTATTCGTCATTGTGACTTGGAGGAAGACTGGAATCGTTTGTACGATTAGAGGTTGTCATAACAACAGGTGTAAAAGAAAGGTTTACGTGGAGCAGGAGTGTTTTTAATCATCGACCGCGTACAAGAGCTTAACTTAAATCCTTAAATCCTTCACCCCTAGCCGAAGAATGAGGAATCCCTTGGCCTGTGGATACTAGCTTTAAATTTGAGGAAACCACCGAATCGACCGTATGGAGCATGGATAAAAGTGGAAGAAATTATTATAGTGTACAGAAATGTATTAATGCCAAGGGTTGTGATTAGAAAGAATCGATGAGAGGAGACTATTTTTACAAGACTAAGATTTGATCATACTGGGTTTAATAAAACATTATTTTTATTAAAGAAAAGTGAAATAGATGAATGTATAGAATGTAAAGTAATAGAAAATGTAGAACATGTTGTATTATATTGTAGGAAATATGATGAAGGAAGGAGAAGATTGAAACAAAAGACAAGACAAATAGGAAGGGAATGGAATTTGAAAGGTTTAATAGAAACAACAGGAGAGGGGATAAAGGAAATACAGAAAGCTGTTATAAAATATCTTAAGAATATAGGATATACCATAATATTTTAAACTTTGTACGTATATATATGTATATATATATATATATATATATATATATGTGTATATATATATATATACGTCAATAACGCTCACAAATATATGTATGTATGTATGTATGTATGTATGTATGTATATATATATATATATATTATATATATATATATATATAGATAGATATATAGTATATATATATATATATAGACATATATATATATATACTATATATATATTATATATATATATATATAATTAAGTAATCATCACATTGATATGGCTCATGCTACATACTCCCAGTGGCTGTATGCACCCAAAAGTCAAGGTTGCAATCTGCCATTAAACAAAAAGAAGAAGAAGAAGAATCGACCGTATGTTTGTTCTTTTAATTTCGTGGACAAAAGACTGACAGAAGGTAAAATAAGGATTAATATTGGTGACTCGTTTTTATTCTTCACTCGTCATCTTGAATTCAGCTGCGCTACGTCCTCGTCTCTCTTGAGTTTGGGAGAAGCTGTCTGTTTTGTTGTGTGTTGTTCCAAATTGAAATGTTAGGTGTCATTATTACTTATTTCTCCTTTAATGTAAAGTTCAGGCAATTAAAAATGAAGTTAGTATATTGTTGCACGGTTTATTGATTTAAGTAACTCTGTTCACTAAGTCAAACAAATGTTATTAATTACACAAATTTCAAACCTTTATATTTGTTAATTATGATTATTTTCTGCCTACAGCTAATGAAAACAACATTAAAAAATAGAATATTGCACCAGGCCAATTAAAATAAAAATTTTCAACACAGGTATGTAGGCTGAATTAAAAATATGTTTAAAACCCACTGAAGCTTGCTATTTCCAAAAGGTACTTGGTTATTGAATATATCTGGATTCTCTGTAGAGGATAACGTCAATGTAAAAGGGCGGTTGTCCTACTATTCTACTATTACTGCGAACCTTGTTTTATTTGCTAATAATTTCCACTTGTTATACTTTTACAGCATTAGGGTAAAATGTTTCCTAAAGATAAAAACTGAAATCCTAAATAAAGACTCTGAGGCGCTCCCAGTGATTTCTCACTGCTGTTTCAGATGCTGTTTTAGATCTTCATGTCTTGTAAGTTTCCACTAATATTTATGTTTTTTGTTTTTAATGCATATCTGCTGTGTTGGTTCCTTTCTGCCTTGTAGGGTTAGGAGTTGGTCTAATATTGAAGTTCACTCTACATCTGACCGAAGCCCAAGAGGAAAACCTGACCATCCCCGGGGATCTGCTTCTAAGCATGCTTCAGATGTTTACAGTCCCTCTCATTGTGACAAGCGTCATTGCAGGCAAGCAGAATATGAAAACTTGATCCGTTTACCTATATTATAGTTATAGAAATAGATTTAAATGGCTCGTAATTACCTTTTTTGTGGATATTTGGCTAAAATGTTGCTTAATTATTCCTGTATATACCTCTTTAAAAACTAGTTGATGTTAGACTCTTCTGATATTCTTAAAATTTATTTCTTATGCCTTTAAAAGTGATAGAAAATGACCACTTTAGACATGTAGGCTTTTGTTAGGAAACAGTTTATGTTTATATCACTGCTCAGGGACCAGATTAACTTTCCTGATCTTCTGGTTTGGTTGTTTTCTCAGGCGTTACTGGATTGAGCGTCAAAATGTCCAAGAACATAGCTATGTACACAGGACTGTACATCCTTACAACCACCTTTCTGAGTGTGATTACTGGTAACTTAGTCATGGCTAGCAGTTTCTTTTAAGAGATTTCTGAGGACACCAATACTCTGTATTTATGCGTTATTGCTTTTGATATCCTGCCCGGGACGCTGTGTTGCAGGAGTGATTCTGGTGCTCGCTTTCCAACCTGGTGCGGCAGATATCACATTTACTGAGGAGGAGGACAAGGACAAACCGCCCTTTTCCATTGACGTTATCCTCATGGATCTTTTGAGGTGAGGGGAAATGTTTTTCTGACAGAACTCACCTGTTTCTGCTTATTCAGGTTATAATTTCCCCCTTAGAGAACTCATAAATACAGGCCCAGTAACTCCTTAATATTATATTTTGAATACAGTGCCAACATCCCTCCATTCCCCCAGCCATCCATTTTCTGACATGTCTAACTCTTGTGGGGTCACTTTGTGGTGCTGCTGCCAGTCTATGGCAGTACAGTGCCAACAAATAAGAGAAATTAAAATCATGAAAAAACATTCAACTAATTGTGTGTCAACAATGGTGCATGTACTTCCGCGCAAGATAAGTGTTTTACCTATCAACGAGGAAAATTAATAAAGACAATAGATTTTAATTGGGATTAAATGAGAAAATAAAGTACAATGAATGTAATGCAAAAATGGGCAGTGTAATACAGAACCAGGACTCATCCTATAAAGTGCTCTTAGATTAAAACTTATTTTTTGTCCTGCTTTGTTTGATGAAACCCCCCTAGAAACATCATAAATGTCTAACTTTCCTGAGGAAACTGAACAAAGTGATCATGACAAGTTTTGTTTTCCTGAGGAAGATTTACGAGGAGGAGCTCATTAAAAGAAAGATCCTCAAAGTCTGCAGAACTTCTGCAAATTATTTTAGATAAAGAGACTTTAACGCTGCTGTTCAGAGTAAATATTTTTGATCTTACAGACTGAACGTGGGATCAACTCTCATATTGTTTCTTGCTTTTGCATTTTTCATGTTTTAATTTGTTCAAAGAGGTTTACTGTTTTAGTTTGTTACGAATTATGAGATAACAAGCCGTTACCAGGGAAAGGAAGGACGTCTGGCACGCATAAACACATGGACAGTTATCTTCCCTGAAGCCGAGCTCTCAGTCTAATGGTGACTTGGGGTAATTGACCAATCCTGAGCCGGCTCTGCTCATATAAGCTGCCGTGGCCGAGGGCTGGACACTCTCTGGCGTCCGTAAATCTACCCTTCTCGCATTGTTGTGTATGAGAGTCCAGTACTGAAGCTGTAAACGTCCCACTGCCTTTTAGATTAAATATGTTGAAACATAGTTTCTATTTCAAGAGTCTTTTTATTACTACAAAAGTCTACAAACTGAGAACGCCACATTATTCAGGCAAAGAAGCTAGGGAGACCGCAACTGGAGGCGGTCAATTATTAACAGAATCTGCCTGTCAAATGATGCTCTGTTATTATGCTAAGTTTTTTTTCAGCATTTCCATTCATCAACCTGTGACTTTGTTAAAGTATCACCTGTAGCTTAGGTACCTTTTTTTACTACATGATTGCATATTGGGCTCACGGAGGAGAGACTGCAGAGATTGCTTATATGTAATATCATGCTTCAAACGTTTTAATTTGAAATGTCATTTTTATGATTACTATAACTATGATTTTACTCTGACTGGCCTGCCGCATGTGCACAAAATAAAGGGGAGTACCAGCACCTATTTTTATCACCAATTTACCACTGTGAAGGTCTTTATAATATCTGACCTTGGCGAGTTCCATCCATCTTTGTTTACGATGATGTATGAAACTCTAGTGAAATCTAATGTTCTCATGTTTTGTGTCTTTGCTTGGCAAGCTCAGTTTCTGAGGGACTTTGCTTTTACTCCCATAGGAACACGATTCCCCATAGCTTCATTCAGGCTTGCTACCAGCAGGTACGTTTTAATTCAGGTCCACAGCTCCGACTTCCCATGTTATGTTTAGAAAGTGAACTTTTTGTATTTTTCTCCTCCCAGTACAAGACTGAGATAGTTCTGGTCCAGTTAGCAGAAGATGACCCGGCTTATGATCCAGCAACAGTGAGTATTTTCTTCTGGTCTTTGCTCTCGATATACAGCACCTTCTAAAATTTACAAATTACAACCACAAACCTCAACGTTTTTTGTTTGGATTTTAAGTGATCGACCAACAAAAAAACAGCCCTTAATTGTGAAGAGAAAGGAAAAGACCAATCTGCCTAACAATTCTCACTTTTGGATAAGTCAACCTTTGTTAGAGTGTGGGAGGAAGCCGGAATACCCGGTAAGAGCCCTGACATGCACAGGGAGAACAGGCACAGTCCATGCAGGAAGACCCCATGTTGGGATTCAAACCAAGGATGTTTATCTGCAAGGCAGATATCCCCCCCCCCCCCCCCCCACCACCCGAGTTGGCTCTTTGTAAAACAACCTTTTACTGAAGTTACAGCTGCGGCTCATTTTGAGCAGCTTTGCACACCTGGAACGTGATTTTTCTTTTTCTTCATTCTTAAAAATTGCTCAGCATCAATCAGATTAAATGGTGAGTCTCTCTGGACATCTATTGTAACATGTAGTCCTGGATTTGACTAGGCCGTTCTAACACATCTTTGATCTGAACCTTTCCACTGGAGCCCAGCCTCTAACGGTTTTCATCCCAGACTTTCCTGGATTTAACTCCTTCCACCTTCCCATCAACTCTGACCCTGTCCCTGCTGAAGAAAAGCTAATTCTCACGCATGTGTATATTTGGATGAACAGGACTTTGTCGAAGGGGTTACAGAGTAAAGGTTACTGAAATTATAAAACACAGAATTGTTTAGATTTTTGTATGTAAGATTTGAGGTTTTTTTTAAACCACAAATGATTTTCTTTTCTCTTCACAATTATTCACTGCTTTGTGTTGGTCTTTCACAAAATAAATGGTGGTAAAATACAGTCATATTCAATAAATGAGTAACTTTTATATAGATTAACACAGACTGATGATATTTTGACTCCTTTATTTCTGTTAATTATGATCCCCCCCATCAGCTAATAAAAACACAGCATTTATGATGAAAATATTGCATCAAACCAATAAAACTAAGGAAAATGTTTCATGCAGAAATGGGGGCTTAATGAAAGTATGTTTAATACCGTCTTAAAGGTTATTGTAAGAGATTATGAGATTACAGAGACTGGACTGCAAAGTTGGTTGCCATGGAAACTACAGCTAGACGGACTCTGAAGGCACAGTCTGACATACTTGGATTGGACAGAATGACTGTTTATGGGAAAATGTGTCAGGAAGGACACGTCTGCATTACAGCATGATCTTCTCCACCAATGTGATGAAGGCAACGCTGATTTACTGTTACACGCCCCTGAATGGGTGGAGACAATCTGTCCTATTTAATGTCTGTGTGAGAGAACAAACGGGGTTCTCAGGTACCGGTTGTATTGTGTTGTTATGAGAACCCAGTACTGAAGCTGTAAACATCCCTCTGCCTTTTAGATTAAATATGGTGAAATATAGTTACGATTTGAAGAGTCTTTCTATTACTACAGAAGTCTACAATAGAAACGCCACATTATCAGATAAAAGAACCTGTGGTGACCGCAAACAGGTCCGTTATTTAACATTGTTTTTTTTTCAAAAGGCAATTTTAAGCTGACAAACAAGCCTCTAAGAAATGCCTATTCTAGCTTATTGAATACATTAATACGTGAAATACATTAAAGTTTATGGGTATTTGTGTTTCTTGGTGTAGAACGGCACTCACATGCAACTGCTCGGCCACTACGTTAGTGGAGCCAACATGCTGGGACTGATCCTTTGGTCTTTCATCTTTGGCATGATGATATCGAGGATGGGAGACCGTGCAGAGATCGCCGTGGAGGCCATCAGAAGCCTGAACGAGGCCATAAGAATCATAGTCACCTGGATACTGTGGTACGATCAAACAATGCAACATTTCACTCTTTTACCACATTATGCTCTTTATTAGTGTAGGTCAAACATACAGGCGAGTCACCAGTGACATGTGGTTTCAGTTCTTCTATTTACTTAGGATAGCTGTTTCCTTAACAGTCGTTTTTTTTTTTTTTTTTAGATAAGTTCGGACACCCTTCTTTTATTTAACCTTACTTTTGTTTTGTTTTTTTCTTTTTTGCATGATTTTTGTTTTAGGTACTTGCCCGTTGGAGTTCTGTTCCTGATCGCTGGCCACGTGGTTTCAGTTCAGGACTGGGAATCCGTGTTTAAACTCGGGAAGTTGGCTGGGGTGGTTTGTCTTGGGTAAGTCCACCGGCGCAGGATTTTCCTGTCAAGTTTTTTTTAAATTTTTTTTCAATAGATTCCAATCTTTGCATGGAAAATGACGTACGTAGGCTGATGATGGGTGGTTCTTGCTGTTTTGTTTCTTCCTTTCTTCATTTCATGGCAGTAGTGCGAACATTTTATTTAATTAACTTTGAGCAATTTTACAATCATGTTTGCCTTAAAACATGATATTGGAGTGGGAGGGGGGGGGCAGCGGGGCAACCAGAATGGAGGATTGCCTGGCTTTGATAACTGTCAAAGGTCCAATTAGGAAAACGACCCACTTCACCATCAACAGTACCCCTTTAAAACAAAGTACTATATGATTTCTTAACTGTACCCTCTTTCCCTTTAGGAGGGGATAAATCAAAAATTCTCTTACCCGAGACCATTGATAAATACATTTCACCAACTTGTTGTGTGGTCATTAATAAATGTATGAAGTCACATTTACTGCACAAAAAAAGAGGAAAGCATAACTTAACATTCTTTAATAAATGTGTCTCTGCTTTAAGCTGTGGAGAGCCAACATGCACAAAGTTCCACTCAGTCAAGTTTATTACTCACAAGACCTCAAAGCGGGAGGAGGGGAATTCATTTTTCCATCTTCACTCCAAACTTCTACTATGTATTCCAAGTCAAGCTTATATTTCACACAAAGTTCTACTGTTTCATTCTCCCCACAGTAGTCACAACTCCCTGTATCATACTTTTGTATTTTAAAAAGTATAATAAAGTATAGTTATGCTCAAATCTTTCCAGGTTCCTACTTGTTTAATCCTATAAAACCATCTTCCTGTTCTTCCACATCTCATCATTTCTGCAATTCTATCTTCAGTTCTTGATTGACACTTTGTTTATTCTCTAATTTACATTTATGCACTTTAAAGTTCTTCCTCTAACGGGTTGGATTGCAGCCATTTGTGTTACATAGCGCCAACCAAGTGTGCAGGAGTGACACATGTCAATCATCGGGGGGGAGAGGGGGGGGGGGTCCATTGCAATTCCTCCCCTCCTCCAGTTTATGCTGCTATAGGCTTAGGCTACTGGAGGATATCAGGGCCTATTTTTTTCACTCTGCTGAGTTCTCCTACTGTTCTCCAATTTCCAGTTTGTTGTTATTTCAACTTTTAACTTTTTATTCTCTGTCATTTTTTCCTTCATAGAAGGTACACCTGGTCTGGCGTCCTGTTAGCTGTGACATCATCCAGGGGAGGCAGATCATCCTCTATTACCATCTAACATAGAAAGTACTCCTGGGTCAATGTGAGCTTCTGTGCTTTCTGTGTCTCTGCTCTGTCTTCTCTAAGCCCCAGTGGGTCGAGGCAGATGAGCGTTCACACTGAGCCTGGTTCTGGTTCTGCTGGAGGTTCTCCTCCCTGTTAAAGGGGGAGTTTTCCTCTCCACTGTCGCTTCATGCATGCTCAGTATGAGGGATTGCTGCAAAGCCATCAACAATGCAGACGACTGTCCACTGTGGCTCTACGCTCTTTCAGGAGGAGTGAATGCTGCTTGGAGAGACTTGATGCAACCTGCTGAGTTTCCTTAGAGAGGAAACTTTCTGACCAATCTGATCCAATCTGTATAGAAAGTGCCCTGAGATGACATGTATCCTGAATTACTGCTGTATAAATAAAATTAAATTGAATTCGCTCTTAGAAGCATGAGGAGCTTCTCAACATATTGATGTGATGTCAGGATGCTTCACTGTTGGCGTCACAAAGAACGTGAAGTGTTCACCTTTTCCTTGGGGTCAGCCTAGTGTCAGCGTGTCGTTGCATGTGCCCAAGCTTTAACCTAAGTACTGATGTCTACGTGACAATTAGAATTTAGGAAAATTAAGATTCAACTCAACTTAAGTAAACTCCCAAATGAGATTATTGAAATAAAAGTATATTTTTAAAAATAATTTGAGTAATTTGTTTTTATGAAACAGAAGGGAAGAAGATTATTAAAAAATTAAGATTTTATTTATAAGCTGTATCGCTCAGCCCTAATAGCATGTAGTATTAACGTGACAAAATGTGCGAAAGATCACGCTCGTCTTTAATACTGAGCATGATTTTGTCTCTTTCAGGCTCTTCTTGCACTCCTTTATCGTTCTTCCCCTGTTTTATTTCCTGTTTTCCAAACGGAATCCCTTCATAGTCTTCAAGATGGTGTCAAAAGCCTTGGTGACCGCACTTCTCATCGCATCCAGGTAAGATGTTCAGTTTGTTCATGGACAAAGTGCGAGACTTTTCTGGATTCCTCCTCCGAATGGCAGGGTGTGTTTTGTGCCAAAGCTCCGCCTCTCTGCCCGTGACCTTTCAATGCTGTGAAGAGAAAATGAAGGTGGACCAAAGAATCAGCCGCTTCATGCTGCCCATCGCCACCAGCATCAACATGAACGGAACCGCCCTCTACGAAGTGGTCGCCGCCATTTTCATTGCCCAGCTCAATGACATCGATCTGGAGATCGGTCAGATCCTCGCCATTGGGTGAGCAGCTTCCTACATGTCCCAGTGATTGAGAAAAGACGCGTGCTGGGATTGTTAAGAGGAAAGCCATTAAACGGTTGTGTGTTGTTGTTGAGGAAGAAATGCTCATGGAAGCTGTGCTTGATTTGCAGAGTGACTGCTTCCATTTCCAGCATTGGAGCTGCAGGGATCCCAGCAACAGGAGCAGTGACCACTCTGCTGATTTTGACAGCGGTGGGACTGCCGGCGCATGACGCCTCCCTCCTGGTGGTGATGGAGATGCTCCTGTAGGTTTAACTTGCTGGTCACTGCTTGCATTTAAAGGGTATTTTAACAGTTAGACTATGTTGTTACTCTGGATGGAATTACACTGGTCTGCAATCAGAAAGCTTTGAGTTATTTTTGACCAGGAAAATTTTTTTTAACTCGGCTATAAAACAAGTGTTTTTGACCACCTGGTTTTATCTGCACAAAGTAATCAGTTTCTGGGGAGACCCTGTGTAACATTGATTGGAGAAAACTTCCCTTCAAGACTGATGTCGTCCAAGGAGATCCAGAATTCAGTATACCTGTGAGGGTTTTACATAGACCAGCCAAAGAGACGTTGATGAAATTTCAAAAATATATTCTTAATTTATTACAAAAATCCAAAAAATATTCAAAAATGATAAATTGGGGCCCAAAAACTGAGGTCAACATAACAAACTACAACTCAGGTAGTAACACAAAGAACTCAAGCACAAAACTGACCTAACAAACGAAACATGAGGGGGAACTTAAATAGTGGCTGATCAGACCACTGCTAATTCACACACAGGGGGTAGTTAAACACATGAACTTAAATACTGGTCAGCACATAACTAAATCTTTAAATTGGATAAATATTACTATTGAACTAAGTTACCAAAAAGATACATTAAAGAAATGGTAAAATTAAATAAACTAAAGGCAAAATTTCCCCTTCCCCTGGCAAACAAATGGAACGACATACATATTTATTTCTAATCGGGCACTTAAAATACAACATAGCAGCTGACTGAAGTGCTTTACAAATATGAAAACACAGAACAACAATGAAACAGTAGGACAAATATGTGAAAATAGAAATTAAAACATCGCAAATGCAAGGAAAAAGTGCAATGTTAAGACAGATGTTAAGTCACTCAGGGTGAAAGCCACAGAGAAAAAACAAAGAGCTTGGCTGACCTTCAGCGAAGCTCATTCCACAATTTAGGAGCCAGAGCTGCAAAGGCTCTGTCTCCTCAGGATTTATAAAAAGGTATTCAGCACAGCTAAAAGCATCTGGTCGGATGATCTAAGAGCACGTGGTGACATGTAAAGGTGCAACAATTCAGACGAACAAGAAAGGCTAAGAACATTCAAAGACCTAAAAACAAACAAAAGAACTTTAAAATGGATTCAAAACTGAATAGGAAGCCAAAACCGGAGTTATGTGCTCTCCTCCACCCGTTCCAGTTAAAAACCCTGCAACAGCGTTTTGCATCGGCTCTATCCGTAAGAAGGAGGCCTGACTTACTCCGATGGAAAGAGAGCAGAAGTCGTTCAGACGTGAAGTAATAAAAGCGTCTCTAAGTGAGGCCTAAAAAGGAAAGGTTTGATTTCCGACAGGCGCTTCAGCTGAAGAAGGACCACTTAAGCACGCTGCTGACATGACCATCAAATTTCAGGCAGGGGTCTGTTTTCACCCCCAAGTGTGTGATGGTGGGTTTTTCGTATGGGGCCACAGCAGTGCAATCAAAGGTGGGGATATTACCAGAACCACCAGATTTACTTATTATAACCTCTGTTGTTTTATTTTTATAGATATATATCTATGTAGATAGATACATATATCTATCTATCTATATATATAAAAAATGAAAGAAATTAAGTGTAAATAGAGACTGAGTGGAGCCATTATGTTTCACAGGGAAGTAGACATGACAACCATCCGCATATAAATGAAACTGCACACCATGCTTTCTAAAAACAGAACCTGA
The DNA here is from genome assembly GCF_011125445.2 of Fundulus heteroclitus. Lineage (NCBI taxonomy): Eukaryota > Metazoa > Chordata > Actinopteri > Cyprinodontiformes > Fundulidae > Fundulus > Fundulus heteroclitus. The sequence goes on along the minus strand of NC_046362.1, from coordinate 32,389,411 downwards.
TGGCAGAAGATAAATTGAGAACAGCAGAGGACCAAGAATTGAACCCTGGGGTTCATCACTCTAAAACGTCTGTCAGAAAGGTGGGACCTAAGCCACTCAACAGCTGAACCTGTGATGCCGACCCACTGCTCTAATCTAGAGATTAGAATGTCGTGGCCGACTGTGTGGAAAGCAGCTGTTAAATCTAAACGCACAAGTAAAAGAGTTTCCAGAATCCAGTGCTAAAAATATATCTTTGAAAACCCCTAAAAGCGCGGATACAGTGCTGTGGTAGGTTTGGAATCCAGATCCAAAAAGGCCTTCAGCTGGAAATAAACATTTCTAAAATTTATGAAATTAAAGATAGCTTGGAGATCACCCTAAAGTTTGACAAAGACAGATCAAGGACAGATTTTTCAACAATGGTTGCACCACAGCATGTCTAAAATCCTTAAAGTTACATATTCACGTTATTTGACATTTTTAAGTAACTCTAGTTACATACCACGTTTTTCTGAAAGATCACCGTGTCCTGCTGGCGTAGTATTTATTTTGTCTTTTAAGCTTTGTTGGTAGCCTTTTCTGTGAATATTTATCGTTACAGCATCATGTGACCGGGGTTACGTCACTTGTGTTATGGACGGGCTGATAGGTCATAAACAATCCACTTATCAGGGAAATAGCATTCTAATGCCTTTAATTTGCATTCATTCCAATGAAAAGATTTTAGCCATTGCCTTTTATTTATGTCATTGCCTTGTTTACGTTTGGTAGGAGATGTCATCACAGCTCAGTCGGCTCGGTCGGGACTCATTTAGCAGCTGCCTCAGTGGCGACCATCTGGTTTTCTAGTAGTTCTGTGGTGCTGCTGGTAGATGGCGCCACGTCTGTGTAATGAATTGTAAAGGAAGAACCCAAATGTTAGCCGGACACAGAGCTGATGCTTAAAAAGGGGTTTATTATCAAAAAAATCCAGGAGGCAAAAAGAACTCGCTTCAGGCAAGCAATAGAACAAACTCCAAAAACTGGCGAGCAGAAAACTGAACGGGCAAAACTGGCAGGCAGGCTAAACTAAAACAGACAAGGGTGAAGTGCTCTTACCGAGAAGATTACAGGTGAGGATAACACAAGACGTCCTGGCAACAAACAGAAAACTAAAGCGGGCTTAAATAGGCGAACGGAACAGGAGAGCAGGGCGGGACTAATTAACCAAAACAAGTGGAGATGATAAAAGGAGAATACAGACTAATAGACAATAAACCTAAGGTAGAAAACAAGACAAAGACTAAACTGACACGAGCTGAAATAAAAACTAATAAAGACTAAAACAGGCTAAGCATAAATCCAATACAAAACAAGAAAACAGAAATAAATCCTAAGACAGAAAAGTGGCTAAACTGAAAAAATAACCTGAACCACAACAGAACGTTACAGTCTGTTTATGTCGCCTCATCGCGCCCATTGCTGGGTTTCTGTTTAGGCTCAAAAAGGAGGACGCCTGGAGTATATAGCCTTATTTTATCACGATCAGCTGGGTTTTGGTCTTTTTGGTGTAGGCTTATAACATATAGGAACAACATCAAGGGGGGAACCAGGTGATTTGATACGGGTAACCAGTTTCTCTAGATGGGAGCAGGAAATATGCCCCAAATGCTGAAATGCAGCATGTTTGTTCCTGTCTCATGTTTCCCTCAGCGACCGCTTCAACACGGGGGTGAATGTGCTGGGAGACTGCTTTGGTGTGGGTCTGATCAACTTTCTCTCAACGAAGGAGCTCCAAAATCAGGACCTGATACTGCACAGGTAAACCTTTGAATGACTTGATTTTGATTATGTGTTTCTTTGCACAGACACAATATTGCCTAAAGTGTTCACTCCACCATCCAAATCATCAGATTCAGATGTTTCAGCCCCTCCATGGTATCCGGTGATATCCAGCTTCCACAAACATGTCCGAAAGAACAGCTCGCTCTCAGGAGCTCAGTAAATGTGAGCGGGAGTGGAAGCGATTCAGTGACGAAGTGCTAGGCCATATAAAGTCACAGAGGATGCAGAGGCACGTAATGAACTGAGGTCCTTGATGGACAGGCGGCTGCATCCAAGCCTTGCATCCCCAGGAATAACTCAAAGCACCAGCGCCCGTATTCACAAAGACTCTCAGAGCTTCTATCTTAGCCTAAAAACTCCTGCAGGAGTTTTAGCTTCATTCATATCGCTGCTGAGAGCGACTCTGAGTGAGGAGACGACAGAAACCTTTATCTTAGTTGCTGGGTGGGACGCTGTCTTTTAAGAGCTGGGATTGGTCGATGGTACAAGGAGAAAAAAACCCGACACAAACGCGCTTCTATCAAAGGAAAGAAATCAACCGATTAGACTGGAGATTAAATTTAGCAAAATTAATTTATTGTTACACTACATCACAATGTTTGTTATGCACATCCTTATTTTTGATTTGCTTATAATGTTTTCTCCACATTTTACGACTTCATCTAATTGACATTAATGCACACTCACCCGTCAGCATTTTACTGGGATCGCCTGCTTGTATAAAGCGTCATCTTTAGCAAAATGACCAAAAAGGATAAAAGTGCAGATATCGCCCACTAACTTAGTAAACCCTTTATAGTGACTTTTCAGCTGTGATGAACATGATCCCAGACTGGCCGAGTGATAACGCAGCGGCCCTAACACGGACAGACTCGCCTCTCTGCGCCGCCGACCAGTCCGAGCAGAATTAGACTGGATCGTAATCCTGATGAATTTACTGCACAGATGAAATCTGGAGGTGTACTTTCTCGCCTAAAATCAACTTAAAACACTTTGTGATAAATTGAGGTTGTAAAATTGATAGGTGTGTAAACGCCCCATCGCCTTCCTCCACCCTTGAGGTGGACAGTTTTTTCTCACTCAGTGCTACCCCGCCCCCTCAACAAGCCCCGAGAAAGCAGAGAAGTACCGGGTCGGTTGGGGGGGCCAAAGTCCCGGGAAAGTAAAGCGCGTTAAATGAAATTAGTCGGGTAAATGTGTGTGGAAACGCGACCTGTGATTTGCAAAGCCACAGGCATTGGAGTGGCGCCGGAAAAGGAGCTATTGTTACCGCCTGCTTCCTCGCTGCGAGCCGCCATTGTTGTCTGAATCCAAAAAGTCGCTTCTCTCATACGTCACATCGACGAAAATCCTGCCCGACGATCCTGATTGGCTCGTCCATTTTATGTGGTACTGAAATCTCTCCCAATGGCAGCGAGTCCAGATGGACGTGTGGAGCTCGATAGAACGGCATCCATCTGACGAGAGTCAGGTCGCTTCTCTTACTGGCTTCCATGTTTGCAGGCTGCTGCTCTTTTGCCAAAATAAAATACCAAATGCTGCGCTTTGTGTTGGGAACCCTGGGAACTCTCATAGGATTGGCTCAGGAACCAGGAAGTAAACACGGGCTACACACTGAACCTCTGGGTTTGAAAAGAGAAAAATGTGACTAAAGACATTGTTAATGGAGAGAACCGGTTGTTTATAGGGAATGTTACTTCCATCCTGGGTAACAAGTGAGAATGATTTAGGTTGATTTTATGGTAAATATCTTACTCACAGCTCCTTAAATTAATTATTTTTAAGCATTTTTATGTATTTCTGCTCCAACATGGCTGGCTGCACACCAATGCACAAGTCAGTGTCCATAACATGGATGAATACATTTGGTCTGAAAGAACCTTACTGGTCCGCTGGCACCATATTAAACCCCATGGATTAGGAATAGGATGTCGCTCAGATTCATTTGTGTGACGGCAGACGAGCAAATCCTTTTGTCAACATAGTGAACATCTTTCTCACGGCGTTTCTAATGACTGAGCTGTGTATTGTTCACTCAGAGCCAGGTAACAATGATCTAAATGCCTCACAACTGCTCTAGTTTGTGTTTTAATAAACGTTTAATAAAATATCTAGACTGTATTTTTTTAGTGAGGACATTGGGTATTCTTGATATAGTTTGTTACAGAATATTATTTGCAGTGTTGTCTGTTTTCCTGGTAAGCGACGATCAGTGACGATCCATCTATGACTTATCCAGGCAGGACATGTCCGAATTTGAATGTGACAGAGCCATTCCCGCCGACATCCGCACCACCTTCATCGACTGAGGATTCTCTCCACGCCATCGTTGAGGCCAAGTCAACATTTTAAAGAGTCGTAGATTCAACGCGCTGATCGTTACCTTGTCTGATGAATTAAAGTCTTAAGTTACCATTGTTATTTGAACTCTTTGTCCATGTATTTCCTTAACCACCGTGTTTGTGTCCATTCATATCACTTTTTTCTTAGTATTAACAGAGATGCAAGACTCCATCCATCAATTAATAACTACGATACATGAACAAAGTGAATAAACGAAAGCTGAAAGTAAAGCGCATTAACACTGAAAAACATTTAACAAATATGAGTGTGGAGAGGAGAGGCGAGCCGGTATGGCAAAACCCAAATGGCAAAAAGTTACAGGCTACGGCAAGACCTGTAGAACATAAAAAAACGACAAGAGAAATGGCTGAAAAATGTGAATCCAAACGAAAACCGTAAAACCAAACGCCTCAAAATCTGTAACACAATCAAAACCAGCAAATAAATAAATTTAAAAAACGGCTTCAAACGGATTTAGGTTTTAGGAAAAACACAAAGAACATAAAAAACCTTTGATTATTAAGGGCAAGAATATCTAGTTAAGTATACAAATGTTAATTTAAAGTTGTGAACTTTGGGTTATATTTCTACATTAGCTACTGGGTGATGTGTGAACAATGTTCATTTTAAATCAGATTTTCAGAGCTATATCCAGTCAAAGTAACTTCTAATCTCTTTCCGGGATGTGCTTTTGTCACCTTTTTTTCAGGGTTTTATTACTTTTATTACTTCCACCTCCTGGGGGCTGTTTAGTATAAAACAAGTGTTACTTTTTTTTTATGTCCAGAATAAATATTTCAATGTTTGACTGCAGATTCTTGGAGCTAGACCCACATGTAAATACGCATTCTGGCATGTGAAGATAATTTTTTCAGATTTTTTTAATATTACCACATCTCCTAAATCCCTCCACTCTTCACTTGTCAGTTTCCCCTTGGGATAAAGAGCATGTTTTTGAATTTAATTGATTTAAATGCACAATTTGGCCTAATAGATCAAGGCTCAGAAAAGAATCTTATAGAAACTAATCAGGTTAGCCAATATTTCAGTCCCACACAACCCCTGTAATCAACCAAGAAGTCCCAGGCAGCGCCCGGGGAGCATTCTGGGTGTAAGGGTCTGGGTCTGTGGGATTCAAACCCAGAACCTTGCAGCTTCTCCAGTACGCAGACGCCCTGCTCTCCAACCACTAGGCCAGAACTCCCACAAAGTTTCTTTCACCATTTGGACCCCTGTTTGTCTTGGCTGCCCGTGGCTGAATAACAACTAATTGATCCATTAAATTAATTCTGGCTTCCCGTAAACAACCGGGGTAACGCTGACAGGTGACCAGCAGAGGGCAGCATAGACTACTTGAAGGCTGTGTGGTTACAACCAGAGGTGGGTAGAGTAGCCAAAAGTTGTACTCAAGTAAGAGTAGCACTACTTCAGCATATTTTTATTTAAGTAAAAAAAAATAAAAAAATAAAAATCAGCCAAGAAACTACTGAAGTACTGAGTGACTGATCATAACAATTTATGATTTAATATTTAAAAAATATGTAATAAGACAGAAATATAAGGCTCTGTGTGAATCCTAGTATGTTAAAGACAAAAATAAATACTAAAGACACTAAAGACAAAATAAACACTTTTCTAAATAATGTTTCGGCATTAAACTTGAAAGCAATACTTACAGCAGTTAATGTATATAGTATGTTAGAACAGTGCAAAGTACTTCCAGTGACAATATCTACTGTTTACTGTATGTTCATCTGACCTCCAAATGGCTCAATGAGCTCAGCAGATAGAAAGTAACATTAAAATAACAAAGCTTGTGTACAAACAAGAGGTCTCACTTTAACATAAATCTTGATTTTTGTCTCTCTGGTGCATATTTGGTTAAAGCTAGTCTGTTTTTTACTCATGAAGTTACTCACAGTATACAGAGTAGCCAGAAATTTTAAAAGTAAAAAGTACAGTGCAGTAAAACTACTCCTATAAGTACAGTTTGTTCAAAAGGTTACCCAAGTAAATGTAACTAGTTACTACCCACCTCTGGTTATAACTGCTGTACAGCTACAGGCATAGGTTAACTGGTGTCCAACTGGTGATGGTCACCTGTCCAGGTATAGCCCGCCTTTTTCCTGCAGGCACTTATGACGGGTTCTGCCACCACCAAGAACCGGGCTGGAAAAAAAACTGGGATTGACCTTTATTACATCAATTTGTATCTTATGGACCGAGTCCATTAAGATCCAGACATCATCACTAAATTATGCATATAATTAATTATATATCATTATTTACACATCATGTTTGTATATGTTAAATTTAATATTTCGCTGGATTGTCTGAGGGGAGGTGGTTCCATTTATTCCAGGGTGGAGATAGACGGTACCATCAGAACCATCAGGATCTATGAGAGCATTCAGGACCCTTGAGGACCACAAGGTGCCATCAGAACCCTCTGGAACCATCTGGGCCTCCCGAACCATCAATAGGCCATCAAAATCCACCAGCACAATCAGTGTTATTACCATTACATTTGGGTCAGAACCCCTCAGTATAGGACCCAGAACCGCACCTGAGTGAACTCAGTCAACTGTGATGTAACAGCAAAAAAGGAGATGAGTTAAAACTCTTCCTCTTCGTCTTTCATCGCAGCTCCGTGGTAAGGAAGCATCAAGATCACCAGGATCCACCAGAATCAGTCCGATCTGGATCAGAACCCCTCGGTACGGCGAACAGAGCCACCCCTCAGTGAACCCAGACAGTTGTGACATATCAGCAAACAGACGTCGACGGGTTCAGGCTCTTCCTCTTCGTCTTTCATGGCAGCTCTGATTTCAGGAAACTCCTCTTTCCTCTCCAATCAGAGAGAAGACCTTGGATCGACGCCCAGACCTTGACCTCTGACCCCCGTGGGGACAGATGGATGCCTGAACTGTCTGGATGAGCGGGTGGAGACCGAGCCGACACGATACCTGAATATGACAACAGCAGACATGAAAACTCAGTGTTTACCTCCAACACAGAGACAGAGACAAGAGGAGGAGGAGTAGCAACCATCTTTCAGTCTGATTTATTAATTAGTCCCAGGCCAATTAATTAACTACAGTTCTTTTGAACATTTAACCCTCGGTGTCCCTCATCTAAACAAAGCAAAGCAATAAAACCTCTTCTCTTTGTTTTGTATCGTCCACCAGGCCCTTACTCTCAGTTTTTGGATCAGTTCTCAGACTTCTCATCTGATTTGGTGTTAAACACTGACCAGGTTATTATAGACCAGCTCATTGTTATTGTTTTCATCCGGGTTTTTCGCGCATGCGCGCCGGACTGGTAGGCAAAAGGCGAACACAATGGCGGACGCAAACAGAGAAACTGACGAGTTCTCCACGTATTTTTCTTCTTTAGATAACGTATCACAAGATCGTTTTAAGAGTAAGTTGATGGTTGATGGTATCAGATTGCCAGATCCACACAGCAAAAGCCTGAAGGGACGGAGCGAGTCTGTGAAAAGCTGGCCAAGGGTTTCGTACCACGACATATACAGCTGCCTTATAAACACGCAGGCCAGTACGGACAAGAGAGCATTAAAGCCATGAAATCACTGGACGGCTACAATTATTTTATATCAGGAAAAGGGCTCCAGCAACGCCCGCAATGCCATGAGGGATTAAGCGGGTCAGAAAATGGATGGATGTTCAGACATGTTTGTGTAACAGCAGAAAGTGGAGTCGAACACAGGCCGCGTCTCAGCAGAGGCCCGGTAGGTTAAAAAGAAACATTGTTCACTACGGATTATTTAGGTGTTTTTGTCTTATTAAAATGGGTGGGGGTGTCGGCGACATTGCAGCGTAAACACAGAAGTACTAGCGCCCGTGAACGGGGGCGTAATGGAGCCGGAGAAGCGGCTGCTACAGCAGCAGGAGCCGCTTCTCCGGCTGTCTGGAGCAGCAGCGGCGATCGCTACCTCTCCTCCGCAGCTATTTAAGTAGAACAATGAATAGTGCAGAATTAAGTTGTATTTACCGAAGATGAAGTGTAGACTGCAAATTCTGTCGTAGTATGATCGCTCTCCCAGTCCATAGGGAGTGTCTGCCTGCGCTCTTTTCATTGAAATTATACATTTCTTTCTTCTTTCTTCCTCCTTCGGTAAACGACAGAAACGTACATCCAACGATTTGGAATGCCTCTGTGTGCAACCGGGAGCACAACAAGTGGTAGGCATTGTTTAGATTCCAAAAATAAACTAACTAAAAGTACGCTCTAAATCACCCGTTTTGTCATGTAGTAGACGAGAGCAGTACTGTTTTTGCCTACCAGCGGGACCCGGATGTAGCGCTGATGTCACGTGTGAACTGGTCTATAGTGGGGGATTTCAACATTCATTGTTGACATTGAATGTGATAACCTTAGTGTAGCCTTTAAAACTATCCTAGATTCAATTGGTTTTGCTCAAAATGTGCATAAACTGACGGATGGCATTGATTGTGAAGAGTTAACAGTATTTCCTCACAACCCTGTTCTATGTGACCATTTTGAATAACCTTTGAGCCTCACCCCCAAAAGAGGGTTTCATTGTAGCAGATCTTTATCAGAAAATGCTGTATCAAACTTTAAAGAGTCTGCTGATGGCAGCCATGTTGTTTCTTCCCATTCACAAAAAGGACGCTTTTGTTGATGGTGTCACCCTGGTTTAATTCACAGCATCCTTTGAAGCACAACGTTAGGAAATTGTAGAGAAAATGGTTCTCTAAACATCTAGAGGAATCCACAAAATTGTTGTTATTTAAACTTTTAACTTTTTGTTTTCTGTCATTTTTCTCTTCATAGAAGGTACACCTGGTCTGGCGTTCTGTTAGCTGTGACATCATCCAGGGGAGACAGATCATCCGCTACTACCATCTAACAGAAAGTACTCCTGGGTCAATGTGAGCTTCTGTGCTTTCTGTGTCTCTGCTCTGTCTTCTCAAACTCCCAGTTTGAGCAGCTGTGGCAGATGAGCGTTCACACTGAGCCTGGTTCTGGTTCTGCTGGAGGTTCTCCTCCCTGTTAAAGGGGAGTTTTCCTCTCCACTGTCGCTTCATGCATGCTCAGTATGAGGGATTGCTGCAAAGCCATCAACAATGCAGACGACTGTCCACTGTGGCTCTACGCTCTTTCAGGAGTGAATGCTGCTTGGAGAGACTTGATGCAACCTGCTGGGTTTCCTTAGAGAGGAAACTTTCTCACCAACCTGGAGGATTTGATTTAATTTTACTTTGGAAAGAGCCTTGAGATGACATGTATTATAAATTGGTGCTATATAAATAAAATGAAATTGAATACATTTTCTACACCAGCTTAGTGCATGCAGGTTCACGGGGAGCTCTTCTCTCCAGGAGACAATGGGGGAGATATGTACACCATGGACCGGCTGCAGGTCCATCCCAGACACAGAACTGTACACACACCCACGGGAAATTTAAATAGAGCAATTTTGACCATAGGAGAAATATAAGCATGGATCAGTGTTTCAAAGAGCTGCCTGGACAGAAAAGTTTTCACTTTTGCATTAAGTGATAAAAGGAGGATATTACAACTGCTCCAGTTTGACTTTCTGAATTAAAATCACTGTCTAATTTAAAACCCAAATCAATGAGAGTTGATTTAAAATATGCTGTCAGGGATGTCCCACATTAACAGTGGTGCAGTCACAGAAGCCATTTGGTCCAGACATGATCACCTCTGCTTTCTTTTTTTCTTTTTTTATTTAAGACGTTCAGGGTTGGCCAAGTTTAATGTCCTCCAAATAATCAAATTGACACAATCCCTTAGTCTCTAAATGCGTTTAATAACTGTTCAGCAGGGTTTAACTAAGTTTGCTTTGGTTCACTATGTTTTCTGTCATTTGACAGCAGTAACTAATAAAAACCTGCTTCATTGTGAATAATCTGAGTATTTTCTGAGAGGAAGCTGAATTTTGACATGAAGCAAACAGAACCGGTGATAAACCATTCATGAAAAATCAAACAAAATAAAGAAAAGTTTAAATCATTCCTTCCAAACCTGCTGTGTCTCAGATGTTTCTTTAAACTCATGTTTCGTCTGAGAGTAAAAATCTTTTTTACTGGACTCAGGAAACCAGAGTTGACTCTTAAACAGGATGTAGGTTTTATGTGTCGCTGGTTAGCAGCTCCACTCATGAACGTTTTATAACCCTGGACTCAAGATTTATGAATGCATTTGATAAACGATCGCAGCGTTTTCCGTGCTTCACGTTTGTTGTTTGGGTCTGAATGGATCTGTCTGAGTAATAAAACCCAGACAGACCCATTTAGGAGGAAAACACCTTCTGATGGCAGAGAGGTTAAACGATCTGATGCTAATTCTCTTTCAATAGCGTTCTTTTTTCCCCTGTAGTAATGTGATGATGACCTTCTTCATCAGGATGAAGATCCGTGAGTTTTACCGTTCCGACCCGACCAATCAGAGTCCGCACAGCCTTCAGCTCCGGCAGGCAGGATGTTCAGGGTGGAGGACGAGATGTTCCTCCCAACCAGGGCAGGATGTGAGAGGGAGGAGGAGGTGTGATTTACTGTCCGCCTGAACGAGCCCAGAGATAAGAGCAGCAGGGAGGAGAGGATGTGGACCTGAACACGCTGCTGTTCAGCACTTTTCTGAGTTCAGGAGTCAACGCCGCCGCTTGGCTTCCTCACACAGTCCTGAAAGCCGTAAACAGAAAATAACCAAAGAACCAAACTCCTGTCAGATGGTTAGTTAATGACCAAACCCCAACGAGCTCCGGCCCAGAACTTCTACCGTGACCAGTAGAACCAGCAGGTCCGGTAGGAGATATCTTCTCATAGGGGTTCCTCACTGATGAGAAGAGGACTAAGTCTGGTTTGAGGCAGGTAGGGAGCAGAACCAGCAGTCCAAAAGAACCATGAGTCTGTGGGAAGACCAGGAGGACTCTCTGAAGCAGCAACAGCTCACTGAAGTTTAAACCAGTCATGAAAAGATCAACTTTACCTTGACAGGCACCCATAAATGGTTCATCACAACAGCTGAACAGAACATTTTTACAATCCAGTTTAAAGGAATAAGAGATTATTTCAACTCACTGTGATGCCCTGATGGGGCCCTTTTTAACAGTCTGGGTCAGAATGTGATGGGTCTCCATATATGAAGGTAAAAAGTTTTATTTTCTCAATGTCATTTTTACCACAGGTCCCGAAAACTGCTGTGATTAAACATCATTTAAAGAAGCCTGATCTGGATCCAATAATAATAAATAATGACAATAATAATAATAATGATAAGTAATGACACATATCTAACCAAACATTTGCAGAATGTAAAACTTTAGCTAAAAAGTTTTCACTGTCACATTTCTGTTATTTAGTGCACTTTCGTCACACTTAGTGGTGCTAAATGTGTTATATCCATATCTATGTATTAAATCTATGTGTTATATCTATTTCTACATCGTATATATATATATATATATATATATATATATATATATATATATCTATATATCTATATATATATATATATTATATGTTATATTTAGATCTAAATTTTGAATGTATGTCATAAATGTTTCTTATATTTAAATCTAAATATAACATATATTTAGATATATGTTTAAGATTTCAATATAATTATAAAATGCACTTAATGTGAAGATAGATTTTGCTTTATTTTTCCCATTACGGATCATGAAAAAGGAGGTTTGTTACAAAAAAGTCTCCTTTTAGGTGAAACAACAACCATCTTTAAGACGTTCCTGTCAGGGTTTTGACTACACCACAACTTTTAAACTGCATCTCATCTCTAAAGGCCTTAAACAACATTTATCTTAACAGCATAAAAAACCTTTGTGTTGGCAGTACTGATTCAAAGTGCAGTAGCTGAGACAGGTCATATTAAATTAATCTTTAATTTACTAGAACAGTGGGTGGGATTGTCTGCTGCCTGACTGGTTTAGATCTATTTTCACAAACAATGATCTCATGTGGGGTTCCTCAAGGCTCAATTATCGGACCACTATTAGAGATATCAGGTAGACAAGCATCTACCCGATATCTCTAGCTCTAGTTAGTGAGTATTGTAACATCTCTTACAAAACATACAGCTTGCAAAGGAGAAAACCTTTTAACTCAGCGTCACCAGTTAAACACATTCGGACCGAATGGCATGGATTGGTCAGAGTTTTGGTAACACTCTCACCTCCCTCTGTCCCTCAAGTTCTGGGGGAATCACTTTATCTACTGGTTCTACTACATGCCAATCATTCACATATAACGCCAGTGTCCGTGCTCGTTCCTTGCTAGTTTCCGCTTGCTGGCTGCACATTTGTTTATGTATCTGGTTAGCTTAGCGGTTAGCTTAGCGGTTAGCTTCATTGTTAGCCGTTCTTTGTGGCTCCGCTGCTCTCACCGTAGACTTTGAACATGGCTGAGAGTCACAACAAGCGAACCGCGTTCATGTTTATGAGAAGAAAAGGAAGACATCAGTGGAAAGAAATAAGACCAGAGTGGATTTGGAAGATTTTTTTCACCCGATCCCCCTGAAGAGCAGGTAAGACGGTCTTGCATATGCGCAGTTATTCAAAAAGGGACTTGGAGAAATAAATCGCAGATGGACCGAAAACATTAGTTCACTGCAGCTCACCCATGAAGGTCAAAAATTACTTAATCAGACATTTTTAAGACGTCTCAGCTACTGAGTTGTATTAAATATACATTAAATATTTTTTCTCTTTTAATGTGATGCTTAATTTAGCTCTAAAATAGGTTATTTTTTGTTAACGTGACTTTTTTAATCTCAGTCCTTTAATTTCCTGTGAAGCACATTGAATAAGTTTGTGAATGCTGCTATAAAAATAAACTTGTTTTGTCTTCTGTCCCTGTGTGAATCTTCTCCAGGTTCTGATGATACCTGGGCCAGTTCATGGTCGGGGTGTTTCTATGTCTCTACGTCCCGGTCCATGTTCTGATAATAGGTGGTACTGATCTCCTTTGGTTTGTTGGACCACCGATGGATTTAGTTCAGCTGTATTTTTTTTTTTATCTTACAAAATCATCAGAATTTTGTCAGAACATTGGATCTGCAGCTCAAACTTTGAGCAGAACCTGAACAGAAACGTGTTTTACTCCTGTAACCGGATCAGTCCACTTCAGCAGTGTCTGGCAGAACCGGGCTGTGGCTGGACCTCTTGGGTCTCCTCCTGAGTTTTCCTGCGCAGGTTTATTAGAACAACTGAACATCCTGAGGAATTTCCTCCTTTCTGGTGTTTCCAGCAGCTCCGAGGATCCTGGACCTCAGATGAATGGGAGGAAGTGCTGCTGCCTGACTTTTTCCTCCCACAAAGACGCACTTCCTCCCGGCTCTGCAGTCCCGCTCATCAGAGGCCGCTGGACACGCAGAGGAGCAGCAGAGAAACATGAAGGCCCTGCTTCTGCTTCTGCTTCTGGGACCCAGCTGTGTGCGTAAGTACAGCAAGATGTTTCTGCTGCTGGTTCTGATCCAGTTTGGGGGTACCTCACGTCCCCTGTTTATATTTTTTATTGTTATTCAGGAGCTCAGAGTCCTAAAAGAGACTCTGAAAACAGCATGATTGGAAAAACTAACGAGTTCTGTTGGAAGGTTCTGTTGAGTTTGTCGATGACACGGAGCAGAAAACTTCTCCCGGTGAGAGAACCAGAACCGGCGGGTTGTTGCTGTCCGTTCAGGCAGAATTTCAAAGTAGAAAACAGGTGAAAGTGTTTATTTTTTTGCCAGTTGGTGTCGGCCCAAACAAAGCCCTGAGAGACCAGGTTTGTGTCTTAATTCAGACCCGATTGTCAGGGCTGTGGAAAGTCTGTATGAGGAACATGGTCCAATTCACCAACAATGGTGGTTCTGGGCCACAAACCCAAATATTCTCGCTCTCATGTTGTTAATTGTGACTAAAGACAATGTAGACCGTGTGTTCCCGAACGCCAAGCTGTGGCCAACAGGTTTCACTCTGATCTGAACATTAACCAGCGTCACTCCAGCTCGGATGGGTTTCCTCTCCTAAACGTTACCCCAAAGATCCCACAAGACCCCCTGAGAGCCGTCTGATTGGTTCGCTGCCAGATCCTTTCTGTAACTCTTCGAACAAAAGCAATCATGACTAATGACGGGTTAAAAACACCAGTTATTTCTCTACCTTGGTTACGAACACCTCTTGCTCTTTTAAAGAGTTGCGTTTGTTATTATTTTATTTAAAAATGCAATACTCCCAGGCGTAGGCATCAGTGAGGATATGGAGTAGACTCAGACCGTCGTAGTTCCAGCGTCATCTCCAGGATTCATCCCTGAACTCCCACAGTCTCTTCAGCCCGCTGGAGCCTTGTTTTCTCCTGCTTGGCTCTTAACGATGCTTCCACCTGATGCTCAGTGTTTTCCCTGATCCACCATGATGCTTTCCATTTTGTTGGGACCCAGCAGACTAAGAAGAACTTAATAAAAACTCTAATTTGTCCGTACCTGGTAGGAGGCAGGTCGTTACCCCCGTTGAACCAAGCCGCTGATCTGGGGTCCGCTGTGGTTTCAATGTTTGCTGATCATCCAGCTCTTCATTCAGATTTTATGAATATTGTGGAAAAGTGAATGAATTGATCACATTTACAGGACTGTCTCAGAAAATTAGAATATTGTGATAAAGTTCTTTATTTTCTGTAATGCAATTAAAAAACATGAAATGTCATACATTCTGGATTAATTACAAATCAACTAAAATATTGCAAGCCTTTTATTGTTTTAATATCGCTGATTATGGCTTACAGCTTAAGAAACCCAAATATCCTATGTCAAAATATTAGAATATCGTGAAAAAGTATACTAGTAGGCTATTCAACTAATCACTTGAATCGTCTAATTAACTCGAAACACTGCAGGGTTTCCTGAGCCTTGAAAAACACTCAGCTTGGTTCAGTAAACTAAGTCACAAGTATGGTAGTGGTTAAGAGACGACATAAGATTCTCACAGTAACTGGTGTACTGACCATGGCATTAATGTCCTTGATTGGCCTGCCAATTCCCCTGACCTGAACCCCATAGAGAATTTGTGGGGTATTGTGAAGAAGAAGCTGAAAGACACCAGAGCCAACAATGCAAATGAGCTAAAGGCCGCTATTGAAGCATCCTGGGCATCCATAACACCTCAGCAATGCCACAGGCTGATTGCCTCCATGCCACGCCGCATTGATGCAGTAATCTGTGCAAAAGGATTCCCAACCAAGTACTGAGTGCATTAATGGACATTTTCAAATGTTTGATTTTGTTTTGCTGTTATACATTTTTTTTTTACTTGGTCTGAGGAAATATTCTAATATTTTGAGATAGGATTTTTGAGTTTTCTTCAGCTGTACGCCATAATCAGCGATATTAAAACAATAAAAGGCTTGCGATATATCAGTTGATTTGTAATGAATCCAGAATGTATGACATTTCATGTTTTTTAATGGCATTACAGAAAATAAAGAACTTTATCACAATATTCTAATTTTCTGAGACAGTCCTGTAGTTCAGTCGGAGGGGATGGGTGTCCCTCGTGGATTCCTCAGTAAACTGAAGGCAGCCTTCCGCTCGGTTCAGATAATCTTGCTGTTCATAACGGCATACGGCAGCTCTTAAAAGTCTTTTCTTTAGACGTAAAAAACCAAGGTCATCATAAATCAATGCAATGCTTGTTTATGTAATATACATTTATGTGATATTTATCCTGAACACTCCAAATCCAACAGAGAAACAAGGAGAAACACACTGTTAAAACTGATAATTTGATAATCCACCGTTTCAGAACTAGCAGGATTGCTCATGTTAACTGCTGCTGTTCAAACCTTCTCTGAGTCGCTCAGGTTGTGAAGACATCTCCCGTCCACAGGTCTCATCCAGGTGACCACTGACCTCTGGCTTGTCCAGTCCAAAACCTTTCCTCTCGCTAACCCCAGACCACGACTCCACCGCCACCATGTTTCACTGCGGTTAAGGTGTTTTTGCAACTGTGGACATATGATTGTTGCCTCTCTGTGAACTGTGCTCTGAGCTGAATGATGCAATCGAGAAAATAGAAAATATATATTTAAAAAAATCCAACTAGTGTGGCCAAACTTTATGTCTGGTTTATCAGATTCAGAGAACAACTGATGCCAGATGCTAACTCGCCTAAATTAAGTAATCGAAAACATGTTTTAACAAAGATCTCTGCAACCAGAAGGTCTTTTTTTATGCCTCTGGTGTCATATTAATGAGATCAGTGTCGGTGCGTCTGTGTGTGTGTTGTTGTGGAAGAGTGAGTGAAGCAAATAATCCAAAAAAGGCCTTTTTTAGAATGATGACTCCTTTAAGAGGCACTGGGGGCAGAAATATATGCAGAAATATGTGAGTTTGGTATTTAATAATTACTTAGATTTTGTTTGGAGCATGTAAAAAAAGCTCTAGTCATGCTGCCTCGTTGTTTAATCAAATGAGAATAATTTGGCTGTTGCTCCTTGAGAGAGTTTAGTACTCCTTACCTGCAGCAGGTAATTAGGATGTAAATCACCAGCTTTAGCACGATACGATGTCATATCGAACTGTTTGGATAATGATACGATATTTGCTGATATCACGACTTTTACTATTTCTGATCAATGCGATCGATATGATGCGATATCATTTGCTCGTCTAGCACTATTATTTACATTGATATCAACTCACAAAAAAAATTTATGAGTTGACCATTTTATATGTAAGCTTTTACAGGTATAAGGCATTTAAATTAAAAACGGCATTCTTCTAATTTTAAAATATCAGTAGATCCCCTGTTCACTATAGCCTCAAGCCTGAATTTCAAAATAACGGTGTACTTTAAAAATGACGATAGAGATTGATATTTTAATTTTGCATCCATTGGATCGTTAATCATTTAATCGATATATCAATGTGGATTGATGTATTGTTACACCCCTAGTTATTACTGCTTTTTCTAATTTAATTTCAGAGTATAAGAACCACACATTTTGGACAAGTTTGTGAAATAATTGACGGGTTTGTAACTTGTTCCAGACTGCTAGAGGTAGACTTTGCTTCTCATGTTTTATAAAATGTATAATAATAATAATAATAATAATAATAATAATAATAATAATAATAATAATAATTATTATTATTATTATTATTATTATTATTATTATTATTATTATTATTATTTATTTGTTTGTTTATTTATTTATTGATGGGGTATCACTTGCTGCTTTTTGGGATCTTTTCACCTAATTTATTGTCAGACAGGTTCTGTGATTTCTTAATTACTTAAAACTGAACTCAGCTTTTCAAAACATTTGGTTAACTCATTGTTCATGGACAATATGAAGTAGTTATGTTTTCATAAAAGTCTGTGTTGGTTTTGCCTTCATAAAGGAAATCAACATTTCTTTGACATAAAGATATGTTTGGATGTTTATGAAACATTTAAATGTGACAAAAAAGGCCAAAACAGAAGAAATCTACGGCAGGGAATTCATTTCCACAGCGCTGTTTCGACTTAATAGTGTTAAGACTTATTTTGTTTTCAAACGGTGACGTACAGAAAGAAAACGCGAAAACGGGCCGACAAACCCTTAAGGGGTAATAAAAGAAAACAGGACCACACTCTTACTCTAGAGTTTAAATTAGATAAAAGGTTCGGTATTTTTAAATGTCAGGAGGCAGAAAGATCATTTTATTTCTCCTTCAGCTGTCGCTCTGAGCTCAGGCAGACTATTTTCACCGATAATAAAATGCTGAAGAGAGTCTCTCAGACGGAGTGAATTAAAAGGGTAGAACAATGCAGCAGAGGAATAGAAAGCTGTTTTGAGAGTGAGCAGACTGTCATTCCTGCTGAGGCTTTTTTAAAGCCAGGAGTTATTTTCAGCCTGCAGATGTTCTCCTGTTCAGGAAACTCTCTCTCTTTCAAAAAAAAAAAAAAAAAAAAAAAAAACGCCACCCTGATGTCAGTTCGTGAACATTCCTGCTAGAAATCTCCCCTCCGGACTCATTATCGACGGTTTATGGTTCAGACAAGGTCTGAGACACTGGACTGATGGAAACCCAAACCCTGATTGTGCTGGGTTCGATTTCCAACCCGACGGACTGTTTTTCTTCTCTGGAAACATTAAGCATGGTAACATCATGGGAGTCTCTACTGAAGAGGCTCTTTAAATAGGGAAATTAAGCAAAAAGAACCAAACTACCTGAGGCACTTTACAAAGTCAAAATCAATCATATTATACAGATTGGTCAAAAATGTCCTATATAAGGAAACCAGTTGATTGCTTCAAAGTCCCGACAAGCAGCATTCACTCCTGGGGAACCGTAGAGCCACAGTGGACAGTTCTCTGCATTGTACATGGCTTTGCAGCAATCCCTCATACAGAGCAAGCATGAAGCGACAGTGGAAAGAAAAACCACCCATTAGCGGGAAGGAAAAACCAACACCAGAACCAGAACCGGGCTCAGTATGAACGGTCATCTGCCTCGACCGACTGGGGTTACAGAAGACAGAGCAGAGACACAACAAGAGAGACAAAAAAGCACAGAAGCACACATTGATCTAGTAATCTGTTCTACATTAGATGGTAGTTGCGGGTGAGCCGTCTTCTCTGGATGATGTCACAGTTAACAGAACGCCAGACCAGGTGTACCTACTATGAAGAAAAAGAGAGAGAGCAAAAAGTTAAAAGCTGAAATGACGACAGTCATTTCAATGTAATACAATGCAAAACTGGAGAACAGTAGAAATCAGTAGAGTAAAAAAATTAGACCCTGATGTTCTCCAGCAGCCTAAGCCTATAGCAGCATAACTACAGAGATAGCTCAAGGTAACATGAGCCACTCTAACTATAAGCTTTGTCAAAAAAAGGAAAGTTTTAAGATTAGTCATAAAAGTAGACGGGGTGTCTGCCTCACGGACCAAAACTGGGAGTTGGTTCCACAGGAGAGGAGCCTGATAGCTAAAGGATCTGCCTCCCATTCTACTTTTAGAGACTCTAGGAAGCCGCTGATCTGGGGTCTGTTGTGGACTTTAAAGCTTTTGCTGAGAAAATCGCCTCTCTGTAGATGATCAGGCCGTGTAAAGGAGGGGTTTCTGCTTCAGTGTTGTGGTCTTTGCAGCCGGAAGGTTGATGGTTCTGTGCATCGACTGTGACTGCCGCCGTGTGGTTCTAAACTGTATGAACTGTTTCATTAAGATCTCCTTTCTGCTCTAACTGAAGCCTTAGAAGACTGCAGCTACACGGCCAACACTGTCCAGCCGTACAGCTGCAGACCCCAACAGTACCACGATCATTTCTGTGGTACTGGACCTCTTTGCTCTTCAGACCTGAGCTCTCGTTTACTCAACAGTGATCTGTAATGACTTTTAGAGATGACATTTTGCCATTTGGTCCTATTTGATGTTTGCTGCACAATAAAACAGTACCTTTCCAAAGTTGTTAACACGTTCTGTATATTAAATTCTCAAACAATCCATGTTAATTCTGGGTTGTAAGGAGAAAAAAACCCTGAAAAATGCCAAGGGGTTAAACATGCAAGGCACTGCGTAGCCGAAAGATGGAAACAGTGCCCACATTTGAGAATGAAAAAGATTTTTAGCACTTTGGATTTGTTTTCATATTTGGACAATGCAGCGGAGGAGACTACACCATTACAGGGCAGCTGTGGGGAAATCCCCTCTGGTGAGAGGGACTGGTCCTGGCTGTACCGGTGTGTTGTTCCCACTGTGCAGCATTCTGGACTGGTTCAGAGCTGCAGACCGGTAGATTTAGACTCCTGATGATTTTTCCCACCGTATCTGTCATTTTACATTCAGCTTCACGTTGTTTCATGCTAGTAAGCATTCTATGGAAGTAAATATGTGTCGCTGGGATTTGAACTAAAAATACCACTGAAATTTAATTGTATGTTTGTACTTAAAATATATTCAGAAAACATTTTTAACCTTAAAAAAATGTCATTGTCATTATTTATATACAGTTGAAATTTTATTTGTTATTTTCACTTCAAGCTAAAAATTCACATTACTATTTTCAAAGTGATTACATTGTCAATACCTATTTTTCAGTGTTAAAAAAATATGCATATAAATAAATTCAACGTTTCAAATTTCAAATTCAATATTTTCAGCCTCCTGAGATTCAACTTGCTCCATTTCAGACCGATTTGTCTTAAATTCAGCGTTTAAATTCAGTGTAAAAAGGGAAGGGTTACTTCAGGTCACAGACATTAGCAATGGATTGTGATGTCCAACACCCAGCCAATCCCGTTACGTTTTCTTAGTCATAGGATTCCTGACACAACCGAGCAGGCTAAATACTTTAATGTTCTCAAACAAGAGACCTGAATGTTCCCAAATACCAGATTTTAATGATAAACAGGAGTTATTGGATTTGTTTTGGTGTCACTTTTTAAAGTTGCCTTACAGAACAATGTATTGCACACTTAGTTTCACGTATAAACTTTCTGCATGTGTTCACATGCGTACAGGACTGACGAGGTTGTACTGGATTTTTTTTGGTACAAATACTTGTACCGTTACATCCTTACTGAGGATCTAGACCAGCATAGGACCACTGAGCCAGGACAGAAATCGTCTTCTAGATGTAAATCAGCAATAAAACACCTGGATATAAAATGCATAAAATCATAGATGGAGGGAGGAAATGTTCTCAGTGTAGTCTTTTAAGTAGATGTACAGCTCCAGAACCTTAAACACTACCATGCATAGAGAGAAAGATTCAAAACTTGACGCAGCAATTACTAGCTACGTTTACATGGATTTAGACTTAGACAACTTTATTTGTCATTTTGTATGCACAGAGTGCGTACAGAACGAAATTTCGATGCATACAGCTTGTAAATTGCAGTAAAATTAAGTTACAGTATAGGGTGCAGCAGTGATTCAAAGGTAAACAATTGAAATGTAAACAATGCAGTAGAAAGTCACAGTGGACAGGTGAGTTTTAAAAACCAAAAAAGTAATCGGGATAAAAATGCATCACGTAAACAAGGCAATTGGAATATTGTGATTGGATCGAGCTCAATCGGAATGAAATTGTAATTCGAATTAGAGAAGTGGTTTATGCCGATTGATAATCCGATCAACGTGAATAATAAACGCTTGTCAGGTTCAAGTTATTCTGAATGTGGCATGTGCGCCCGACGTAAACGTGACGTATTTCTGCTTTGCTGAGTGGCAGAAATACGTCAGAAGGCAAAACTGTCAAGGCTCCCGATAAACCTTTCTATTACAAAAAATAAAAGAGCTCAAATTTGTTGCTTACTCAGTAACGTTTCAACCGTAATTAGAACATTTTGTCCATAAAACAGTTCAGTTTAATCTTAACTGTTTTATGGTGATTTACAAAAAAGGGTTGCAGCTAAAGCTCACCTGCTCCAAAGACAAACAAACTCGTATAATACTGCTTTGTTTGCTATTTTTTGTTGTTTAGCAAAGACAGAAGTTCTTCTGTTTTTTTAGAGGAATTTGATGACAACGCATGTCAGAGTGGTTCTCTTCTGAATAAAGCCAGGTGCATAGAAACACATGATCAGATTAATTGATTATGTGCCCATATAAACGGTAGAATCTGATTATTTGATCTGAATATGTTTTAATCCGATCGCAAAATTTTTGTGCATTTAGACATTACTACTGTGAGTCGATCCTCATCTTTAATCAGATCACAGAAACATTAATGTCTTTCACTTCAAGGTAATTGTCAACTCCTCCAGTTCTTACCTGGAAAAGCTGTGGCTATCAAAATTATATCCAAGGATAAAAATCACGTTTGAAGAAGTAACTTGAGTGCAGGGTGGACGTGTTAGCTGGAGGTGGTTCCCTTCAGATCAACGCCTGCTACTTGATTTAGTTCCCGGTTAAAGTCAAAGCTGCAGTGTCTGAACCGAGCATCCTTCCTGGCAGGAGGCAGTTGTTAGTGGGACACAAATAACAATCATGAATGGAAGCAGGAATAAGAGCAGACCAGAAACTTTTAATGATCCGGCAGCATCTCATGAACATCCACAGAAACAGAAGAATCTGAGGAGTCAGCACTAAAACCAGGGAATGTATAAACTGTAGTAAATGATTGGTGATAAAGAAAAGGAACATAACTGAGTAGGAAAGACACTTAAACGTATAAAAATTCAACAAAATCGGACATTGACCTAAACCACTTACGATCCACACCAAACTGCAAACCTCGACCTCTCTAGGTGGATCTGGATGTCAGTAGCTAATGGTTTGTCTATTGCCACCCCACACAAAGAGATAAATCTAAAGTAATGAGTAGATCCACAGTCTTATATTCTTTCTCTTATGGGTTAGTCCATGTAAATCCATCTGCCTCCAGACAAAAACTCTCTGACCCTCTGGGTGTGTGTCATCACTTTCCTTTTCATTAAGATCCTGAAAATAAAATAGATTTGTTTCTAAATTACGATCAGAGTTTGACAGAACAGATTTCTGTGCGTGACGATCCTCATTTCTCATCTTCTTTTTCACAGGCACAACTTCGGTTCCCAGCTTTCATTCATCTACGCATGAACCAGAGGAGATATCCAGCGGTCCAGTCAGAACTAACCCAACGGAGCCGTTACCTAACAGAGACCGAGCCCACGGAACCACCCGACAAACCAACATCCACAGTTCTTCAACTCATGGAGCTTCAGCTCACGTGAACGCCACAAAACCTCCAGATTTATATCTAGATGGTACATCTTCTGTCTCAGAGCGGTCGGAGGAAAACACGGACAAAACTGGTTTATCCGGTTTTGGGTTGTCCACCAACGACCAGTTAAATGTTCACACCATCTCACCTGATCCAGATGTGTCCACCAACGACCAATCAAATTCTCATCTTACATCATCTAGACCAGGTGTGTCCACCACCAATCAGTTAGATGCCCTAAATGTATCATCTGGTCCAGATGTGTCCACCAACGACCAATCAAATTCTCATCTTACATCATCTAGACCAGGTGTGTCCACCACCAATCAGTTAGATGCCCTAAATGTATCATCTGGTCCAGATGTGTCCACCACTGACCAATCAAATTCTCATGTTACATCATCTAGACCAGGTGTGTCCACCACTAATCAGTTAGATGCTCATCTTACATCATCTAGACCAGGTGTGTCCACCACTAATCAGTTAGATGCTCATCTTACATCATCTAGACCAGGTGTGTTCACCAACAATCAGTTAGATGCCCTAAATATACCATCTGGTCCAGATGTGTCCACCACTGACCAATCAAATTCTCATCTTACATCATCCGGACCAGGTGTGTCAACCACCACTCAGTTAGGTGCCCAAAATGTATCATCTGGTCCAGATGTCTCCACCACTGACCAATCAGAAGTTCAAACCGGGTCATCTAGTACAGGTGTGTTCACCATCAAACAATCAGAAACGTCGGACAGATCAAAAGGAGAAGCCTATCCACAGCTCAGGACTGAAACAGCATCAGAGTTGAGCACTTTATCCTATACAACTGATAGAAACCAGATGGACTCCACTGGAAGCGGAACCAGAAGCCTTGGGTCCTCTACAGGGTACCCACAGGTGAGCACAGGTGAATCGAAGAACTTCACAGTCCCCTTAGAGTCTCTACCAGCTGCTGCGTCTACATCTCCTGACGGTGTATCTGCTGATTCTGACCCAAACTCCACATCAACATCCCCTCGTGTTACTTTCACAGAAAGCTCCACCTTAGCTCCATCAACCACTGCTTACACACCTGGAGGATCACACCTGACATCTGCATCCATGAATGAGACAAAGCCGTCAGACAATGATTACAACCTTGTCACAGCTTTTGAAGCTTCACCTTCAGTCGAAGGCTTCACACAACATCCACACAGAGCAAAGAGTGTGACTGAAGTAGCTGACAACACGCCTGCTGGTACACCCCAGGTCACATCTCCTGTTTCAGGATCTGAAAATACACCTGCAATAATACCTGAGAATGAACCAAGAACCACCTCTGAAACTACATATGCAACCACAAATGCAGCTTCTGCACCTGGATCCTCCACACATGAAATCACACCTGCAGCCTCACCTGCACCTTCTACACCTAAGATCACACCTGGAACCTCCACACATGAAATCACACCTGCAGCCTCACCTGCGCCAGCTACACCTAAGATCACACCTGGAACCTCCACACATGAAATCCCCCCTGCAGTCACACCTGAATCTTCTACACCTATGTCCACACCTGGAACCTCCCCACATGAAATCACACCTGCAGCCTCACCTGCATATTCTACACCTATGTCCACACCTGGAACCTCCCCACATGAACTCACACCTGGAGCCACACCTGCACCTTCTCCACCTACGCTCACACCTGGAACCTCCCCACATGAACTCACACCTGGACCCACACCTGCACCTTCTCCACCTACGCTCACACCTGGAACCTCCACA
Source organism: Fundulus heteroclitus (assembly GCF_011125445.2). NCBI lineage: Eukaryota > Metazoa > Chordata > Actinopteri > Cyprinodontiformes > Fundulidae > Fundulus > Fundulus heteroclitus. Next base: position 32,364,806 of record NC_046362.1, on the reverse strand, counting down.
CATGAAATCACACCTGCAGCCTCACCTGCACCTTCTACACCTAAGATCACTCCTGGAAACTCCACACATGAGATCACACCTGCAGCCACACCTGCACATTATACACCTAAGTCTACACCTGGAACCTCCACACATGAAATCACACCTGTGGATTCTGAATCTGATACCACACGTGTGACCCTCACACATGAAATCACACCTGTAGCTACACCCGCACCTTCTCCACCTACGCTCACACCTGGAACCTCCACACATGAAATCACACCTGTGGATTCTGAACATGAAACAACACCTGAGGTTTTTACACATGAGACCACACCTGCCGTTAATCCTGCAACCACCCCAACAATCAGAACTACAAGCAGAGTTGCAACCACATCCCAAACTACACTACCCAGAAGACTTGTTTCTACAGCGGAAGCAACCCCTGCGACAACGTCTGGATCTACACCTGTGACCACACCTGGAGCCAAAGTACTTCCAGTATCCACTGCCTCTACACCCATAATGACCACCGTCGGAACTGTACCAACTACCCTGTCCAGCGTTACCACACAAACTACACTATCAGCTACAACTCTGCTGCCAACCACAACACATGTGAGTATACTGTGTGTTTTTGTTAAAATTTTATGGCGTTACCTTAAGAGGGCTGTACGAAAATGCTCCTCATCAAGTGACATTGGAAAGAAGAGTGGGCCAAAATTCGTCCAGAGCAGTCTGAGAAACTCGTACAGTCAGACAGAAAAATCATCATAATAAAACTTATACTAATAATATTTGAATAATGCATCACAGCCCGGACTGTAGTGCTTTTAAATGAAGCGGAGATAAAAAAATCTAGAAAGTCTAGACTTTGACCCATATTCAAAAATTCAGTCAGCATAGTCTTCAGTCGGTACAAACTTTTACAAAATTTGACATCATAGAAACATAAATGTGTGTATACACCAGGGGTCAGCAACCATTACAACCTGCAGAGGTCCAAAAACGGAAAGTTACACATCTCATTGAAACAAGAGCTTGTTTTTATAGTATACTATAGGAAATTTGTTTACATTTTTTTAAATTAAAGGTCAACAGTTTTTATTATTTAACCAACACTAGTTTTATGTTTAGGTTTAATGCATTTTCTTCAATTGGACATTTGATGTGGGGGGGTCGTGACTGAGTAGTTAGAGCAGTGTGCTTGCATTCAGAGAAGGATGCAAATACCCGGTTCGATCCCCAGTACCGGCACTCTGGGTCCCTGAGCAAGACCCTTAACCCCTGATTAACCGCCTCACATGGCAGCCCACTGCTCTCCAAGAGTGATGGGTTAAAAGCAGAGAACAAATGTCATTGTAATGTATGTTTCAGTGACAATAAAGATGATATTACACATACTATCAAAATGATGAAAAAGCCAGTTGTTTGCAACCCACTGACAAAAAGACACTTAATTTATCTATAGTAGAATATTCAATACACCACTCGTTTCTTTCTTTCTAGAAATGTTATGCATATATTGCAGAACTAAATGCATCCTAAAGCTAGCCATTTTAAATTACCTTTACATTTAGAAACATTGACCAGTTTTTCCCCCCCGCATTTTTGGTCTAAGTTTTTAAGAGCCAAAGCTGAAGGTGTGAAGAGCCACAAGTTGCAGACACCTGGTATACACAAACACAAAGACACACACACATTGGTAAATATTGGTTATCGGAAATAAAAGCAATATCAATAGCTCATATAAATATTGGCCCAAATTTTCATATCGGTGCATTCCTAATTCTTTCAGTCAGACGCGACACTGATTGTCTGACTATGGAGATCCCAGTATGCACTCTTAGAACATTTCAGCAGAGTTTGTTCAGCTTTATGTAACCCCAACTTTAAGGTTCTGGTAGTCACAGGCTATCTGTGAAAGATCAGTTTTTGCACCAAGCACAAACAGCTTAGATTATGAATATTTGATCATGATCCGTCTTGCCTAGAGCAGGTCAAGCAGAGGAGCCATGTTCATCCCTGAGACTTGCATAAAACACATGAGAAGTTTTATTCTTGCTGGCAGAGCAGTTGACTGTCTGTTAAAAGCTGAAAGGGAGGAAAGGTGTGGTGTTATGTGTAATGTTGCTAACACTGGTGAACTCTCTTGGTAGATAACATGAACGAAAATGTACACCAAACAGTTAAATATCCAATAAATCAAATTAGAATATCTGGGATTAAACAATCTGTTGTTGAGAGGCACTTCCAATCCACCTCCTTTACTTTTGCCACTCCTCTTCAGATCTCTGTTGGCCTGTATCGTCAGGCAGAGAGACAATGGAGTTGGGAGATGGTCCTGCTTCCACATCACAGTCAATAGATCTCATGGCTCCCAGCGTGACTGAGGGAACACTGGGAGCCATTTAATCTTCCTCTTTTCCTCTCTCCACTTTGCTCCTACTCTGTATATTGAACATTTAGGGTTGTAATTCGGGTATCATTTGAGCATTTGCAATTTCCTGCTTGTACACAATTTTCTCATGTCTTTGTAGGTCCCGGTCCTCACATGACCCTATTGGGACTACATAGATGGAGGAGAATTTGAATGCCCCTAAAGGCTTCTACAAAACTAAGTCAGTCTGTTATCCCTCCACTGAATTTAGCTTTTTGTGTAATCAGCATGTTTGTGGCCTCTTCCTGACTGGAAAACTCAACAATGGCTAATGTTGCTGGCCCTGATGGAGCCTAGTTTGATGTTGGAGGTTTGGTGGAGAACAGTCCGGGGCGGGCAGGAAGGAAGGCAGGGTGGGTCAAGCTTCTATTTGGAGGCAAAGAGTCTGGGTCTGAGAGAACTGGACGGAGAAGAGGAGCCGGCGAGATGAAGGGTGAAGCGGAGCTGCGGTCGGTCAGCGGCTGAGCTGATGCTGCAGCTCTGGACATGATTCGCCTGCGCTGGATTGCACCTTTGTCCCATCACCTCGTCTCTGTGTTAGCCTGCGTTGAAATGCGCCATGTTTGCTTTCTTTTAACGGGACGGACGAGCAATGCTCCCAGGATGCTTGATCCTCGGTCTGTTGTGGAGCATCAGGAAGGTGAGAACATTGGGAGGAGTGGTTGATCATTCACGAGTCTGTGGATCAGAAACTTCTGGCGCAAATCAACACAGAATTTAGCACTGGATGTGTAAATTGACCACAGGCTGGTGAATTATCCTGGTTGTAGAGTCCCACTCTTGTAGGAACCGAGCCGTAAACTCTGATTTTGAAGCAACTGGGCGGTGGTTAAAGCAGTTTAAGTCGGGCAGCTTTGTCTCATGATGTGACCTCCTGTTGTAGGTCCAGACCTCCGCCGGACCCAGATGCTCTGTGAATTCGACAGAAGTCAGGACCAGCTGGGACTCGGCGGTGGTTTGGTTCACCGCTGATTGCCTATCACCAAACGCCGTGGTCCTCGCGCAGGATGCAGATTCCAGGCCGCTCGCAGTCCGCTGTGATCCGGATGGAAACAGTGGATATCGCTTTGTCTGTAACATGACAGAGCTAGAACCAGGAACTTTGTACCGGCTGAAGGTGGTCTTTGGGACGGAGGAAGAGATTAGCCTTGGCTCCATGCGCACAGGTAAGAAGCCACCAGAACATTCATTAAGTTTCTCACGCTGTGATCCGGTTTCCTTTAGTTTCTCTGCAGGTGATCTCCATTAAAGGTTAAAAACTTCCCATCGGGGCAGTTCGGAGTTAAATTCAGTCGGATTTTTATTTTTTAATGATAGCAAATTGAGATGTTGAAGTCAAATTCAGCATAAATTAGTCTTGATTTAATGTGATCAGAAGTGTAAAAATGCAATGCTGCTTTTTTTTTTTTATTCAAATTTTTATTAAGGAACAACAAGGAGGATGTGTGAATCCTCCATTTACAAAAGATGGTACAGATATATACTAGCACTGATTCAGTTTAACACATGGGTCCATACAACATACCCCTTCCTACGGTTATCCTACCTCCGGTAGTTAGTGTTCCATTTTTTCTTTTTCTTTCTTCCCTCTTCCCTCCCCTTGTCTGCCCCAGAACCTCTTAGAAGAATGGGGAGAGAAAAAAAAAAAGAACAATCTGGTACCATGTCGTACTAACTTTCCCGAACTACAAAACAGTCTACCTCGAACAGAGTAGCTAATGAACAGTGGGTGTCACCTGATTTTTATCGGTTTCAGATCTGGAGTCCATGAAAGTTTGCCATTGGGTCCAGGATCTTTCAAATCTGCCTTGTTCCAGTTTCAGTGCAAATGTCAATTCCTCCATCTTGCGAATGTCTTGGATGATGTTTATCTAGTCTTGTAGTGTGGGCGTTTTATCCGTCATCCATTTTCGAGTGATTGCTTTTTTACTGGCAGTAAGCATTATATTGAACATGTATGTTTTATAGAATCCCTTTACACAGTTTGGTCGTTTGCCCAAGAACATTGTCTCAAAGTTTAGAACAAGCTCAACCCCAATAACGCTCTCTACACTTTGTTTAATTGTCTCCCAGTAGGAAAAAAGTTTAGGACAGCTCCAAAAAACATGAAAGTGGCCGGCTTGATTCGACCCACATAGCCTCCAGCATGTTTTGTCTGCGTTTCTGCCCCTCTGAGTTGGTGTTTTGAAGAAGCGTGTAACCGTCTTCCAAGCAAATTCCTTGTAGGCTAGTGATGATGTACATTTCCAACAATTATTCAAAATGTTTGACCAGTCCTCAATGTGAATTTGACAGTTCCTTTCCTTGTCCCATCCCTCCTTTATATATAGTGTATCCCCCCCTTCCAAGTTTTGTAGTTCATTATACATTTTAGACGTTGATTTATTAACGGGGGTTGATTGATACAATTTTAGAAAGATGTTCAATATGTCAACAAATGTTCCATCTAGCTTATCATTGTTTGTTTTCTCTAGATAATGCCGGATTTGTAGATAACGGAAAAAATCTCTGTTGTCAGGGCCATATTTTTGCTTGATATCTTGAAGCTGCTTATGTTTTTGATCTTTCTTCCTGATATTTTCTACTCATGGATTCTGTGTAAGATTTTGCTTTGCTGTTTTGGTTACTGCTACCGTTTTCTACCAGAGCTTCTGGCTTTTTATTTTTGTTATTTTATTTATTTTTTGTAATTTAAGTTTTTATTTTATTTCGCAACTTTTAAGCATAACAGACAGCAAAACATATTTCACATTAACCTATCTGGGCTACAGGGATAAAAGTTAAAAATTAAAACAAAAAAGTACCTACAAGATTGAAAGTGGGTTTTCTTTGCAATAAAATGGGTAATTTGGAGCGACATTCAGACCTTGGAGGAAGAAATTTGCCAATTATTCCATTAAATGTCACAGATCCAAAGTCTGTATTGTTATTCCCTTGAAAACAATATTTTCTTTTTGTTTACATTTTGAAAAGACAAAGCGATCTTTCCTACTCAGATCGCCTGTACAAAATTTCTCTGCAGCTTCTGGTTTATTTTAACATCCACCAGTTTCTCCATCACTGCCTTTGTGTCGGTGTCACTGTCGAGTCTCAGGACTGGCTTGTGTTTTAAGTTGGGGCGGCGCTGCTTGTTCGCTTCCTGCCCCGCCTGCTTTATTTTCCTTCTTTGTTCTGTCTTCACTTAATGCAACATTCTGTTCAGTCAGCGGCTCAAACGCTCGGTTTCTGAACCGGTGTCCATCAAATAAAGCCTCTTTCCATCAGCATCTCAGCAGACGTCCTCCTCTCTCCTCCCGCAGACCCGGTCGGCCCGGCTCACCTTGAGGTCCAGCCGGACCCGCAGTACCGAGCTTCAGTTCAGGGTGGATCCTCTGGGCTGCGGGTCTCCTGGTCCCCCTCTGCAGGACATGTGGACTGGTATGACGTAACGCTGGAGGACGTCCACTCCGGCTTGGTCCGCAGTACCAGAGTTATGGGTTCTGCGTCTCCTCAGTCTGGTTTCAGCTCCCTGGTCCCAGGGACTGTGTACAACGTCCGCGTGTTGGCTACATCTGGGAGCCAGACTGCTGCACCTGTCCACGCCACTGCAGTGACAGGTGAGACACAGACCTGAGGATGACTTCCTGTCGTGTCTGGTTCAGGTCTTACTTTCCTCACTGCCGCCTGTTTTGGCTTGCCTGCAGCCCCCTCAGCTGTGGACGGCCTCCGAGTTGCGTCCTCGTCCTCAGACAGCCTCGGTGTGGCCTGGCAGCCCGGCCCAGGACGGATGGAGAACTTCAGGGTTCTGCTGATGGACCAGGATGGGTTTCTCCTCAGGAACGTCACCTTGAAGAACACCACAACCTCCACCAAGCTGGATGGGCTGCAGCCAGGGACGCCGTACAGGGTCACCGTGGCCACGGATGCTGCCGGGCTGCAACGATCTGCCTCCATCCAGGCATACACAGGTAGGTGCACCTGCCGAAGTGATGTAGGTGAAGCTAATCAATGTTAATCTTCTAGGGCAGGGGTGTCAAACTCATTTTGGTTGAGGGGCCGCATACAGCTTAATCTGATCTCAAGAGGGCCACACGAGTAAACTCATTGCAAGATTAAATAGAACTAATAAATGTGGACTTGTTGTTGTTTTTTTTATATTAAATTAATTTCACTTTTACACAATATATTATGAATAACCTCAGCGTTTTTAAGAAAAGTATGTGCAATTTCAACAATACTTTTACTCAGTTAAACATTTACTTGTGCATTATGCATAAGAACTGATCACAGTGATTATACAATGTTGAAAAACATTTATTCACATTTTTTGGAACTTAAAAACACTGTCCTACATGACAAAATACATCAAACAGATAAAAATTAAGAAATGATTAAAATTTTTCCACACCTGAAGCTTAATCTGCTGATTAAAACACAGCGCCCCTCGTGGACAATATAGGAACTGCATATTTTCAATTAAACGAAGTACATGTTTTTTTCAATAATTGTTTTATCATTCTCTTCCTTTTATCTCCTCTTTCTTTCACCTTTTGTTTTTTTTCTCTTCTTGTTCTTCCTTTCCTCTCCTACTTTCCCATTGTAGTGTCCATATAATTTGAGATATTCCCCGCATGAATCATAATAAAACTATTCACATTCATAAATCAAGCGGAGCACTATGGCTAAAGTAGTACTGCTCCACTTATGAAAGTCAAATCTGATGAGCTTTTTTTTGGCATCAAGAAAACAATTCTTATTGCCACATTGCCAGACAATATATATATATATATATATATATATATATATATATATATCTTTTTATATATATATATATATATATATATATATATATATATATCTTATATTATATATATCTATCTATCTATACTATATATAGATTCTTTTTATATATATTATATATCTATAATATATATATATATATTTTTTTTTTATAATGATAATGCATTTAGCCACAGGGCCGGAGTAAATTGTTCGGCGGGCCGTATGTTTGACACCCCTGTTCTAGGGCATTTTGTCTGCTACCTCACAAAGAGACACATTTTTTTTAAAAGTTTAATTCCTCCCCTGCAGTCTGAGATGAAGAAGCAGATAATTTACCCACTGAGCGGCGCTGAAAGAATCAGGCGTTCATCGCTCTGAAGCCAAACCCTAACACACCTGCATAACTTCTTTAAACCTGTTCAGTCAAAGACGGCCTGTCTAATGGTGGTGGTTTAAAAAAACAAAAAAGGTTGCAGCTAAAGCTCGGCTGCTCAGATAAACCAGACGGGGTGTCAGGAAAAGACGGAGAAGCTGGGGGTGAACATGAGAGGTAAAAAATGTTCTCTCCTCCTCTTCCTCAGTCCCGGCAGGCGTGTCAGGTCTGATCACCAACAACGACGGCAGCTCAGAGACCCTTCGGGTCTCCTGGAGTCCACCTGAAGGGGGTGTGGACTTTTTAACGGTGAACCTTTGGGCTCCAGGATCCACCCCGCAGCAGCGAATCCTGCCCCCCAACGTCACCCAGCTGCTGTTTGAGGGTCTGACTCCCGGACGCCGCTACCAGGTGTCCGTCATCTCGTCAGCTGGAGGCCTGAGTTCGGAGAGCAGGACCGCAGGGAGGACAGGTGAGCTCAGTCAGTCACATGACCCTTCAGTCAGTCACATGACATGCAGGTTGTTAAAGCATCTCCAGTATAATAGAGAAGTTACAACGCCTTGCAAAAGTATTTACCCCTCCTTTAGCCAACTTTATGTGATGGATCTGCACAAGAAGTTCTTGTTGTTGGTGAAGATAAACGAGAAAAATATGCAGAAATACAACACAAAATTATAAATTGGCATTATTAGTGAATGAAAATGAAATCAAACGCTCGGTTTGAAATGAAATCCACCTGTGTGCAATCTAAGTGTCACATCATCTGCCAGTGTAAACATTTCTGAAACAACGAGGGTGTATAAGCACACACACACAAACTCTGAAAAGAAGGTCCCGTCTCAAATTACAATTTTACAATCAATTTTACAAAGTAAATAGCACCAATGGACCCAGGTGCAAACATCTCCCTCTGTGCTGATCGTGCTTCAGGTCACACTTCCCATCGTTTCAGTAGATGTGACTATCCAGTAGGGCTTCGATCGCGATAAATCGATTTACTCGATTAATTAGAATCTACAATTTTTCAACATTATATTCTCCTCATTGGGCTTCCATGAGGAGAATAGCAGCAAAACTCAATATATGTTTAGGAAAACGTATAATAAACATGGACACATTGAATTTGCATGTTATCTAAGCCATTACAAGGCCTTTGTTAGGCAGTAGTATAAAGCTTGTTACTCCACATTACTCCAGACTTTTTGAATTGAGAAAGCTTCCTGGAGAGGAAGCGAAACGTCTTCAACTACGGAGAACAAGTCCAGTTGCTTTGTTTTTTACCTTTTTTTGGAATGACCATGACCTGGATGACTGAGAATCTTCACCAGCAAAATACATTGTCAAAATCTTGTAAAGAGGACACTTTTTTTTTTACCATACGATGCACTTTAATTTATTAATTTACTTTAACCCTAGATTGCAGTGACACCAGTGAAGTGAAGCCTGTCCTCAGCTCATTGTGTAAAACCACCAGCAGCATTTAGTCATATTTTCATTGTTTACAACAACATCTTGTTTAACCAGCATTTTTCACAGCTTGCATTTAGTTGCCCTTTGAATTCAGGTCTACTCCTAGACGAAATGGTCGACATATCAGCAAGTTTTTAAAATAATTTCTTTTTGTGGAATGAAAAAGGAAGAAAAAAATTAATTAATCAATCTGATTTGGTATAATAAAATCTGACACTTTATTTTTAAAGCGTATAGCCCAGCCCTACTATTCAGCTCAAACTCAGCAGCAACAAAAGAGAAAGAAAGAGAAAAATAGTTTCCACAAAGCCAGCTCCAGGTAAATATATTTAAATATCTGTTCTTGTCACCATGAAAGGATGACAACATAAAAATGTGCTCCTGTCAAAATAAAAGTGCAGATGTGCTCCTTTCACAATAAAAGCACAGCGGCCAGGATGTGCTGCTTGTGCAAAAATAAAGCACAGACTTAACATAACGTGCTGCAAACCTGCATGTTTATATCAGCATTTAAACATTAAATATGTGACTATAACCACAGTCTGTCATGTTTGGTCCAGCTGTCTGATCAGCTGTCGGTGTAATAGCCCCCTCCAGTTCATCCTAAAATTCATTTTTGGACACGTTACAGGGCTGAAAGCACCTTCGGGGTTTATCTGAAGCCAAGCTGACCTGTTTGAAGCATCAGAAAATGCAAAATTAAAAGATCTAGAACCAGGAAGAGAGGCGTTGTTGTTGTTTTTTGTTTTTGTTTGTTAAAAAAATTAAACATACATTTTTTAATGTTTAATTAATATTGTTAATAGCTACTGTCTTTGGACCATGTGGACCTGTAATAATGGCCGCTCTGGATCCTTTTGTTTCAGTTCCTGACCAGGCGTCCGCCTTCTCCATGTCCATGGACACCAGCAAGCTGCAACTCAGCTGGTTGCCCCCCAGAGGTGACTGGGACAACTACAGCCTCCTGTTGACAGACGGCCCGGCTGTTCTGATAAATCGGACCATCAATAAGCAGAGCCGGCATCTCCTCGTCTCCGTCCAGAGCCTGGGTTTGGTTCCAGGGCGACTCTACTCTGCAGAGCTGACGGTGCACAGCGGCGCTTTGAGTAACACGGCCCGCTGCAGCAGCAGGCTAGGTCAGCTACCATTACGACCCTCATCTGATTTTAATTGTTATAAAAAGTCATGTGCATGGACCGATACAACGCAGGAGCCGCTCAGTTCAGTGTGGTTTTGTGTTGGGACAGATCCACATGAACAACTTTACTCAACAACTCAATGGTTTGCTCCTAACTGGTTAAAGGCTGCGAGACAAGCAGAGACAGACAAACAAACATTGTGGATGTTGGCTAAAAACAACAGAAAATAAACAGTTTCAGGTCACATCAAAGTTAAATGTATATATATATATATATATATATATATATATATATATATATATATATATATATATATATCTTGGCACCAGGACACCCTAGGTCGCAGTTCAATGATCGACTTTGTTGTCGTTTCATCTGACCTGCGGCCGCATGTCTTGGACACTCGGGTGAAGAGAGGGGCGGAGCTCTCCACCGACCACTACCTGGTGGTGAGTTGGCTCCGATGGCGGGGGAGGAAGCCGGTCCGACCGGGCAGGCCCAAACGTACTGTGAGGGTTTGCTGGGAACGTCTGGCGGAGTCCCCTGTGAGGCGGAGCTTTAACTCCCACCTCCGGGAGAACTTTAAACACGTCCCGAGGGAGGCGGGGGGACATTGAGTCTGAATGGACCATGTTCCACGCCTCTATTGCTGAGGCGGCTAGTCGGAGCTGTGGCCGCAAGGTTGTCGGTGCATGTCGTGGCGGCAACCCTCGAACCCGCTGGTGGACACCAGCGGTGAGGGAAGCCGTCAAGCTGAAGAAGGAGTCCTACCGGGCTTTTTTGGCCTGTGGGACTCCGGAAGCAGCTGATGTGTACCGGCAGTCGAAGCGGCAGGCGGCTCGGCTGGTCGCCGAGGCAAAAACTCGGGCGTGGGAAGAGTTCGGAGAGGCCATGGAGAAAGACTTCCGTGCGGCTTCGAAGCGATTCTGGTCCACCATCCGGCGTCTCAGGAGGGGGAAGCAGTGCAGTACCGACACTGTTTACAGTGGGGGTGGTGTGCTGCTGACCTCGACTCGGGACGTCGTGCGTCGGTGGGCGGAATACTTCGAAGACCTCCTTAATCCCACCAACACGTCTTCCATTGAGGAAGCAGAGCCTGAGGACTCTGGGTCGGGTTCTCCCATCTCTGGTGCTGAGGTTGCCGAGGTTGTTAAAAAGCTCCTCGGTGGCAAGGCTCCGGGGGTGGATGAGATTCGCCCTGAGTACCTTAAGGCTCTGGATGTTGTGGGGCTGTGTTGGTTAACGCGGCTCTGCAACATTGCGTGGACATCGGGGGCAGTTCCCCTGGATTGGCAGACTGGGGTGGTGGTCCCCCTATTTAAAAAGGGGGACCGGAGGGTGTGTTCCAACTACAGAGGAATCACACTCTTAAGCCTCCCTGGTAAGGTCTATTCAGGGGTTCTGGAAAGGAGGGTCCGTCGGATAGTCGAATCTCGGATTCAGGAAGAGCAGTGTGGTTTTCGTCCTGGCCGTGGAACACTGGACCAGCTCTACACCCTCAGCAGGATTCTTGAGGGGGCATGGGAGTTTGCCCAACCAGTCTACATGTGCTTTGTGGATCTGGAGAAGGCATTCGACCGTGTCCCCCGGGGGATCCTGTGGGGGGTACTCCGGGAGTATGGAGTACCGGACCCTTTAATAAGGGCTGTCAGGTCTCTGTACGACCGGTGTCAGAGTCTGGTCCGCATTGCCGGCAGTAAGTCGGACTCGTTTCCGGTGAGAGTTGGACTCCGCCAAGGCTGCCCTTTGTCACCGATTCTGTTCATAACTTTTATGGACAGAATTTCTAGGCGCAGCCAAGGTGTTGAGGGGATCCGCTTTGGTGGCCTTAGGATTGCGTCTCTGCTATTCGCGGATGACGTGGTCCTATTGGCTTCATCAGGGCGTGATCTACAGCTCTCACTGGAGCGGTTCGCAGCCGAGTGCGAAGCGGCCGGGATGAAAATCAGTGCCTCCAAATCCGAGACCATGGTCTTGAACCGGAAAAGGGTAGAGTGCCTTCTCCGGGTTGGGGAGGATGTCCTGCCCCTAGTGGAGGAGTTCAAGTATCTTGGGGTCTTGTTCACGAATGAGGGGAAGATGGAGCGGGAGATCGACAGGCGGATTGGTGCAGCGTCTGCTGTGAAGCGGGCGCTGTACCGATCCGTTGTGGTGAAGAGAGAGCTGAGCCAAAAGGCGAAGCTCTCGATTTACCGGTCGATCTACGTTCCTACCCTCATCTATGGTCACGAGCTTTGGGTCGTGACCGAAAGAACGAGATCCCGGATACAAGCGGCTGAAATGAGTTTTCTCCGTAGTGTGTCTGGGCTCTCCCTTAGAGATAGGGTGAGGAGCTCAGTCATCCGGGGAGGACTCAGAGTAGAGCCGCTGCTCCTCCACGTCGAGAGGAGCCAGTTGAGGTGGCTCGGGCATCTGGTCAGGATGCCTCCTGGACGCCTCCCTGGTGAGGTGTTCCGGGCACGTCCCACCGGGAGGAGACCCAGGGGAAGACCCAGGACACGCTGGAGGGACTATGTCTCCCGGCTGGCCTGGGAACGCCTTGGGATTCCTCCTGAGGAGCTGGCCCAAGTGGCTGGGGAGAGGGACGTCTGGGCCTCCCTACTGAAGCTGCTACCCCCGCGACCCGACCCCGGATAAGCGGAAGACAACGGACGGACGGACGGATATATATATATATATATATACACATACACATACACAAATACTGAAAGATCTGCCTTCTAGTTTTTTCTACACCAGAAAAATATAACTTCAACGTCGCTTTTCAATGCATTTAACCTTACAATATCCAATCAGATCACTAGACGAGCTAAGCTGCCCCTGATTTTTGGGATTTCAGAAAATTTTGCTGCCAGCTTGCCGCGTAAACCCCATATTTGCACCAATGCTGCAGAATCAACCAAACTGCGACTCGACTGATGAGTTTGAGGATCTCACATTATGATGCTTAAATAAAACTGTGTGCTGCTGATGATTATCTGAGCATCATGGAGAACTCGTGGAGCTCTGAAATTTCCTCCTGAGATTGAAAAAGGTCGTACAGTCCTTTAAAACGACAAATTAAATCCATCGAGCCATCGGCCTGTCGATCTATACCCACCGTATCCATGCAGGGGTTGAAGGGGACCTGTTGCATATCTTCAGAGGCGGGGCACGTCCTGGACAGGTTGCCAGTCCATCATGGGGCAACACAGAGACACACAGGACAGACAACAAAGCACGCACACACACTAGTGCCTGAGGACAATTTCAGAGAAACCAATTAACAGTTAGAAAGATCAGGCAAACTCTGTGCACTGCAAAAACGTAACTAAAAATAAGTAATATTTTCTTAAAATTAGTGTATCTGTGCTTGATTTGAGCTGGTAAATAAGATGATCTGCCAATGGAATAAGACTTTTGCACTTAAAATGGGAACAACTCATCTCCATAATCTTATTTCAAGTGCAGGATGTCTAATTATCTTATTATAGGGGTCAAAATACTCATTCCATTGGCAGATAATATTATTTACCTGCTCAAATCTAGGACAAAAACACACATTTTAAGAATATTTTACTTATTTTTATATCAGTTGTTGCAGTGTGTAGGAAGACTCCAGCCCGGGATCAAAACAAAATAAAAATAAAAGATTATTTCACAGAAAAGAAACAGACCTGTGGCTGCAGAACACTGAATCACCCCTTCCATGATCCCAGTATGCATGCTCTATTCAGAACAGGAGCTGACAAATATTCAAAAGACCTGGCAGGGCCTGATGTTGTACAGAATCCTCCCTATTTCCTCTGGTTTAGTCACTGCAAAAAGGGAACTAAAGGTAAGTAAAACTGTGTATTTGTCCTTGATTTAAGCAGGTAAATAAGATTATCTGCCAGTGGAATGAGTATTTTGAGCCCTAAAATAAGATAATTAGATATACTGCACTTGAAATAAGATGATGGAGATGAGTTGTTCCTGTTTTAAGTGGAAAAAAATCTTATTCCTGCTCAAATTCTGGACAAATACACTAATTTCAAGGAAAATGTACTTACTTTTAGTTCACGTTTGTGCAGTGGAGCCACATAAAATGTTTTTTTTCCCCAAACATCAGGAAACAAATGCACTCTGCACTGCAAAAAGGGAACTAAAAGTAGGTAAAATCCTCCTGAAAATAGTATATTTTTCATTGATTTAAGCTGATAAATCAGACTATTTGCCAATAGAAAAAGATTTTTGCACTTAAAATAAGAACAATTCATCTCCATCATCTTATTTCAAGTGCAGGATGTCTAATTATCTTATCTTAGGGGTAGACATTTTCATTCCATTGGCAAATAGTGTTATTTAGCTGCTCAAATCAAGAGAAAAAATCTACAAATTATAAGAATATTTTACTTACTTTTAGTTCACGTTTGTGCAGTGGAGCCACATACACTGCAAAAGGGGAACTAAAAGCAGGTAAAATCCTCTTGAAATTAGTGTATTTTTCTTTGATTTGAGCTGGTAAATCCGATTATTTGCCAATGGAATAAGATTTTTGTACTTAAAATAAAAACAATTCATCTCTATCATCTTATTTCAAGTGCAGTTTAGCTAATTATCTTATTTTAGGGTTAGAAATTCTCATTCCATTGGCAAATAATCTTATTTAGCTGCTCAAATCAAGGAAAAAGTTACACATTTTAAGAAGATTTTACTTACTTTTAGTTCCATTTTTGCAGTGTAAAAGGTGTTTTTCCAAACATCAGGAAACAAATGCACTCTGGGAGTTGTCTTTCACGCTTCATTCTAACTTCAAACTCTTATCCACGATATTCTTCACATAACTGTTCAGGCTGATTTGAACAAAAGGGGTCTGTAACTCGTGGTATTAATGAACTAAATCTCGCATTACCCCCAGCGCCTCATCCTGTGCAGCAGCTTGTCGTCCGCCACGCTGATGAGACGTCTCTGAGCGTCCAGTGGAGACAGCCCGTGGGACGGTGGGACAGCTTCACGGTGCTCCTCACAGACGAGGACCTGGCCACTCCTGACACTCAGAGGAGCCTGAGCGGCGGGACCAGAGAGTGCACCTTTAACGGCCTCGTCTCGGGACGCCGCTACACCGTTACAGTGACAACTAGCAGTGGCAACCTGAGCAGCTCTGAGTCCGTGACAGCGTGGACCGGTACGTCTGAGGCGGCCGCAGCGACAGATTCATTGAATAAACGGTTTCCTGTTTAACAGTTTTCCTCCGTCGGTCCTCACAGCACCAGCTCCAGTCGGCGGCCTGCAGGTTTCTAACCTGGGCAGCACCGACAGCCTGCAGGCTCGCTGGGAACCGGCCTCTGGAGACCAGGACTCGTACCGGGTCCTGCTGGTCCACGACAGCAGCATCATCAAGAACGGCAGCGTGCCGGCAAACATCAGCAGCACCAGCTTCCAGAACCTGAGGCCAGGAGCGCAGTACAAGGTGGTGGTCACCACCATCAGAGCCGGACTCACGTCCAGACAGACTGTAGCCGAAGGACGCACAGGTGAGATCACCTGCCATGATGGTTGTATCGCTTCTCCTTTTTTAAGACAATAGTGTAGAATCGTAGGCCCCCGGATGGGGAAGATGTTGGACAGTACGCCACCAATTAAAGATAGAATCTGGGATTTTCCCAGAAGTTTCCCTCAAATCCCTTTTTGAATAACAAGACCGTCTTACCTGCTCTTGCGTAAAATGTTTTCTCCCAAATCCACTCTGGTCTTATTACTTTCTACTGAGTCCTTCCTCTGGTTCTTATAAACATGAACGTTGTTCGCTTCTTGTGACTTTCAGCCATAAGGCCCGTTTACACTACACTTTTTTAACCGAGCCGAGACCAGTCCGAGCTCGGTAACCGAGATAACTCTTGTGTGTAAACGGTCAGCAGACTGAACCGGACCGCGCTAAGTAACTGCAGACCAGTTCCTGAGGAGGTCTCGGCCTGTTTTTTTTTTTTCTGGCCCGGTTTTCTGATAAAGAGCGCATGAGCAGACCGCGTCATGCCCTTACAGTCAGCTGACTGTCCGCGGGTTTTCCACCGTGTCTGGCTGCACGTCCCGATTCACACTCCATTCAGACAAATTTTAGACATTCATAATAATACTAGCTTCCTTACCGTGCCACACGTTTTCCAGAGATGATTCTGCTTAGCAGTGTGATGAACCTCAGCGTCTGTTGTTGTTTCCTGCGTCTGTAAATCCTTATTAGACGTTTGTTTGTCTTATCCACGTCCCAAAAGCCGACTCTGTCTAACCATAACATCCTGAATGTTACGGGCGCCGCCATTTTGTTTAGCTGCTTCCGCCTTCAATCCCAGAGAGCGGTAGTACCGCAGATCGTCACTAGGAGGCGAGGTGCAACCAAGGAACTGGGATAGTGTGGTGTGTAAACGGTCGTCTCGGCTCGGCTCGTTTAAAAAAGTGTAGTGTAAACGGGCCTATAACGAATACGGTGAGAGCAGCGGAGCTACAAGTAACAGCTAACACCAAAGCTAACCGCTAAGCTAACCAGATACATAAACACTAGAAGTGTGTATGTGCAGCCAGCAAGCGGAAACTAACAAGGAACGAGCCTGGCGTTACGTGAGCGCGTCAGAATGATCGGCATGTGGGACAAACAATCTATAAGGAGATTCCCCCAGAACATCAGAGACAGAGGTGTGGGGGGGGGGGGGGGGGGGGGGGGGGGGGGGGGGGGGGGGGGGGTGAGAGTAGGACCAAAACTCTGACCAATCACTGCTATTCGGACCGAATGGCAGTGATTGGTCAGAGTTTTTACAGGCCTGCAGCTCCCACAGAGAACTATTTTTTTAACCTCCTTATTGTGAATAAATAATGTATTGACTACTTTCAGGATGGAAGGACCAACTATAGTTTAAAACAAAATCAGTTTCTTGCTTGTTTTCATTCATAAGCTAACATTGTGCTGGTGAAGATTCTCAGTCATCCAGATCATGGTCATTCCAAAAAAAGTAAAAAACAAAACAACTGGACTTGTTTTTCGTAGTTGAAGACGTTTCGCTTCCTCTCCAGGAAGCTTTCTCAATTCAAAAAGTCTGGAGTAATGTGGAGTAACAAGCTTTATACTACTGCCTAACAAAGGCTTTGTAATGGCTTAGATAACATGCAAATTCAACAGAAATAGGTCCACCCCTTAGTAATGGGCGGTCGTTAAAGCCATTAAGCCAGCAGATTGAACCGAAACTGGTCCACTCCTCTGTAACGAGGAGTCGTTAGAGTTGTTATTGGCTTGGCTTAAAGGAGCGACGTTTTGATCACCCGAATGAGGGTGAGGATTGAGGGGATGATTGGCCGGAATTAATCCTATAGCTGTATTGTAAGTTTTTGAGAGTTGGAACCTAAGGCCTATTTAAACAGAGGAGGGGACCTCCAACAACTCAGACGGTGTTGGAGGTCCATCAACAGCATTTCTATGCAGTCTGTCGGCTTTCATCAACAGCGGCTAGAACAACATGGACAAGCTGTACAAAAAAGGAGTTACATTTAAAATCTATACTGGGGTTTAATCTGTCCAAGTACCACTTCCAGATTTTTGTTGGAAGAATGCAGTAATTAGCAGAAGAATCATCAGGCCTGTTGTCAGTGCCCTTGGCAGGGTGTAACTGAGGCTGTTCACTGCAAAAACTGATCTAAAAATAAGTAAAATGTTCTTAAAGTTAGTGTATTTGTCCTTGATGTGAGCAGGTAAATAAGATTATTTGCCAATGGAATTAGTATTTTGACCCCTAAAATCAGATAATTAGACATCCTGCACATGAAATAAGCTGATGGAGATGAGTTGTTCCTATTTTAAGTGCAAAAATCTTATTCCACTGGCAAATAGTCTGATTTACCTGCTCAAATCAAGGAAAAATACCCTAATTTAAAAGGAATATTTTCTTATTTTAAGTTCCATTTTTGCAGTGTTGGTATATGGCCTCCCCGTCTGTCCCCTGTTGGACATTACAGAGAATGTAGGAGACGTGAGAAGTCAAAGACAGGACGATCACTCTGTACGGACGAACACCTTAAGATGTGTTTGCAGGACGCAGCTGGAAGCTTTCGTGGCTTGGTGGGATAATCAGTAACAGGATGTGTAACGTTTCTGGGACAAGAAGGAGAGGAACAATGAAATCTCGCTTTCAGAGCCAACGACTTCAAAATTAATTTAAACTGGTCCGAGGCAGCCGGTCAGACTAGCGAGAGAGAGAGACCCTGACCGTGTTTGGGTTTGTTTTCAGCCGCGGGCCGGATATTATTGAAAAGCTGGAATTCGTGAGGAATTTTCAGGAAGTGTCGACAAGGACAGCAACACAAAGGAGCGTGCAGGTCTGCTGGTCAGAGACTTCCTGTTTCGCTGCTGCCGGGAAACTTTCTGGGATATAATCCATGTGAAGTCTGTTTTGGTTTGAGCGCTTCAGTGGTGATATTTCTGCCGTCGACGCATCCAGACGATCCAGAATCCGAATTAAAAGGCGTCGCAAGATGTTTTGTTTTCTGAGTTCAATCCTGAAACCTCTTGCTGCCTAACCTGACTCCGCCAGATGTATGTCGCTCCGCCTAGCTTCACTCATACATCTGGGACCTCTCCATAGGAATTGCCTTTATTGAAGGCTGGGCCTTATGAAAAATTCTTCCATATGATTGGATAAGCCACTTGTCTGTCATCTTTATCGACGTGCTATTTCAACCACTCACACCAAAGCTAACCCGTGACGCTGATGAGAGCGACGCAGGATAAAAAATACTTTTTTTTAATTATGTGTTTGCGGCTCTAGTGGCACGCGATTTATTTACAGTGAGCTGACAGGAAGAGGGGGGAAGACAGGCGGCAAAGCGCCGTGGGTCGGAGTCGATCCCGGGCCGACCGCGTTGAGGACTAAAGGCCTCCTAACATGGTTCCCGCTAACCGCTAACCGCTACGCCACGGACGCGCCCCGGAAAACCAAACTTGCCAAATCCGGTCGGGAGAAGGGCGAAAACATCGTTTCCAACAACAAAAGCCTTCAGAGCCGTTCTCTGATGTTCTTTTAATGAAACAATATTAGGTAGATTGGACAACACGGAAGAAATAGCAGCATCAATGCTAACGCTTGCTTCCTCGATGAGCCGCCATTGTTATCAAAACAGTCTCACGTCACGGTCACTTCTCCACTACGTCACATCTATGAAATGCCAGCCCTGCGTCCTGATTGGCTGGACAATAAAATTGGTTGGAGAAATCACTTTCTATGGGAGATGTCCCAGATGGATGTGAGTGAAGCTAGGCGGAGCGATATACATCTGGCGGAGTCAGGTTAGTTACTGCCAGGCTGCGATTTGCTTTGCCAGTCAGAAAATAACATCTCTTGTTGATGACTAAACTCCTCCCAGGCTTCAGAAACAGTGGCACCTCCAGAAATATTTCATAGGGGTGGCCAGATGGAGCCACTTAAACTCTTGGGGTGGCACTGAAACTAAAAGCTGTAATTTCAGGATTTTATTCTACTGTTGTAGTAAAGCTGCATGTAGAAAACAGGCAGAATCAGAAAGACTTAAGTAAATGCCTACTAATATCTTATGGTTTGTAATGGTTTTCTGAAATTTGAATGTTCCTAATGATCTAATGTGCATAGCCCAATAATAGCAGAGTTAACATTTTAAGTTGAACAACAATACATTTTTATTGCGTAATTACATTAGGAATAAGGTGTACATTTATTCATTTATTGGAAAACAAAACAGTTACTAGGGGAAGTAGATACTGGAAGAAACAAATAAAAGTGCGATAGAAGCCAAGGAAGAGCCTCTGTCTTGCTGGCTGTGCATGATAGGATGAAATGCTAAACTGACGCTACTACAATAGACACTGGCCAGTGGGGTGGCCAGGACATGGCACAGGGGGGGGCCATGGCCACCCCTGGCCACCCCCTGGAGGCGCCCCTGTTCAGAAAGTCCAGCAGATACCCACAGAAATGGGATGGAGGATGACGCTGCGTAGCCTCAACTGCTTCCTGCACGTCCGACTCAACTTCTCTCTTCCCCCCCCCTCCTCCTCCAGTGCCGGCGGCCGTCACCGACGTTCGGGTCAGCAACAACGGTCGCACGGACTTCCTCACCGTGTCCTGGAATCAGGCTGCAGGTGAGGTGGACAGTTACCTGGTGACGCTGAGCGACCGCGACAGGACGCTGCACACCCTGGCCGTGTCCAAGTTCAACCCCGGCTGCGTCTTCAACTCGCTGATATCCGGACGCCTCTACAACATCTCCATCACCAGCTGCAGCGGCCGCTACCGAAACCACACCTTCATCCAGGAGAGAACACGTGAGTGGCTCCTCCCCCGCGCCTCTGTGGTGTTTAAATTGTTTTGTTTTGGGTCTTTCCCGGTTTTAGTTTTCTTTGTTTTGATTCTTGGTGTCTCTGCTCAGAGGAATAAATCTATTTAAATGGCTTCCAGGTGACTTTGTCGACACTTTGAATGTCTTTGGTTTGTGGCCAAAGACACAAACCTTTTCTGGTATAAATACGTTTTTTGGGGGGTTTCGGTTGTCCCAGTCCTGGTTCTAACCCTGTTTTATATGTTGATATCACAGTCTTGGTTTTTAATTAATTTTCTCTGTGTTTAAGGTTCATTGTCTTGATTTTAGTTGCATTTACTTTGCTTCCATGCATCTCTCTCCTGTGTCCATGTTTTAATTCTGTGTTTGGGTCTTGCACTACCAAAAGGGAACCAGCTGTAAATTGAAATTAGTATATTTTTCTTTGATTCGAGTAGCAAAATGGGACTATTTGCCAATAGAATGAGTATTTTTACCTCTAAAATAAGATAATTAGATATCCTGCTCTTGAAATAAGATGATGGAGGTGGACTGTTCTTATTTTAAGTGCAGAAATCTTATTTACTTGGCAAATAGTTTTATTTACCTGGTAAAAACATGGAAAAACACAGTTTTACATTCTTTTAGTTCCTTATTTGCAGTATAAAAATAAGTTAGATTTTCTTAAAATAAGTGTATTTGTCCTTGATTTGAGCAGGTAAATAACACTATTTGCCAATGGAATAAGATTTTTCCTCTTAAAATGGGAACAATTCATCTCCATCATCTTATTTCAAGTGCAGGATGTCTAATTATCTTATTTTAGGGGTAAAGATACCCATTCCATTGGCAGATAATCTTATTTACTGGCTCAAATCGAGGACAAATAGACTAACTTTAAGAACATTTTACTTGTTTTTAGATCCGTTTTTGCAGTGTGTATGAGGGTTCTGTGCATCCCCTTCTGAGCTTTGTCTTTGTTTGGGCCCTGCATGTCTCTGTTCTGGTTTTAATTTCATGTTTTGGTTCCTGGTTGTCTCAGCTACATGCTGCAGACGTCTCCTGAAGCTATATTCAGAATACAAACCTTTTTCTGGCTACGTCTCTTTGGATTCATGGCGATAAACAGTTGAAGTGAAGTCCCATCTACTGATAGCCAAATTCGAAAACCAAACTGGACCTGAACCCTCTCATCAATCAGGAGGCCGATGTGTCGTAAAAGTACAGCTATGTACAGTTATGAATGTGAATGCTTTTAAATGCGTCTCCCCTCTCTGATCCGTTAGAACCCTCCAAAGTGCAGAACCCCACGGCGACCCATGGGGCTCGGGACGACTACTTGAAGGTTTACTGGCGCCATGCCGCCGGAGACTTCGACCTGTACCAGGTGTCCATCAAACACAACAACACCTTCCTGCAGAACAAGACGGTGCAGAAGACGCAGAGCGAGTGCGTGTTCGCGGGCCTGGTACCGGGCCGGCTCTACACGGTTCTGGTGAACACGTGGAGCGGTTCTTACGAGGCCAGCGCCTCGACCCATGGCAGAACCTGTGAGTGACTCCTTGAAAATTTCTAAACGCAGGGCTGGACGATATAGAGAAAAAGCGTATGGATAAAATAGAAATCATGTTGATCGATATCGATAATTATCAACAAATTCAAAACAGATATTTTAAGTGCAGCCTTGGTCATTTTATGCTGTTGCTTAGCAACATGTATTTAGATACAGAATGCACAAACACTGAATTTTTACCAAAACTGCACGTTTAAAAAAAAAAAAAAGAAAGTGCCGTTTGAACTCTAAGGGGGCGGAGTTTCCTGGATCTGCATTCGTGATTGGTTGCACTGCAAAAACAGATCTAAAAATAAGTAAAATGTTCTTAAAGTTAGTGTATTTGTCCTTGATTTGAGCAGGTAAATAAGATTATTTGCCAATGGAATGAGCATTTTTGCCCCTAAAATAAGACAATTAGACATCCTGCACTTGAAATAAGATGATGGAGATGAATTGTTCCTATTTTAAGTGGGAAAATCTTACTCTATTGGCAGATCATCTTATTTGCCTGCTTAAATCAAGGACAGATACACTCATTTTAAGAAAATGTTACTTATTTTTAGTTCTGTTTTTGCAGTGCATGTTCAAAAATTAGCACAACCCTCCAGTGAGCTGCATCTAAAATGCTCTTTTATTCAGTTGCTCTTCCTTTTTAATCATATTTGTACTTACATAGATATAAAAATGACAAAAGCAATTAAAAACATATGAATATTACGTAAAGTTAAGATGAGCTCTGACTCTTCTAGTTAAAAGGCCAGTGCAGGTAACCCTTCGTGCGACACAGTACGATGAAATAGCTCTCAGTTTCAAAAAGGTTGGTGACCGCTGACCTGCATGATAGGCTGGAATGCAAAAAGAAGGAAAACTGTTATTCTACTGAACTTTTTATTGACCCTTTTCCATCGGTCGATGTATATCGTTATCGAATTATCGTCCAGCCCTATCGTCTGCAGAGAGGCTCCCTGGGCACTAACCACAGCGCCGGCGCTCTCTCTCCCCGCTTCAGTCCCCGCAGCGGTGCGGTCTCTGACCCTGGCAGGGCGGGGCACCGAGGATCTCCGGGTGACGTGGTCGGCGGCGCCGGGTGACGTGGATCACTATGAGGTGCAGCTGCTGTTCAACGACATGAAGGTGTTTCCTCCCATGACTCTGGGCAGCGGGGTGGGGGAGTGCGTCCTGTCGTCGCTCACGCCCGGGCGACTCTACAAGATCCTGGTGTCCACCTTCAGCGGCCCGAATCAGAGGGCCCAGTTCATCGAGGGCCGCACAGGTGAGACTTCTACCTGTGATTTTAATCTGAAGCTGTGGAGTCTGACGGGTTTGTTTCTCACTGGGTTCGCCCAGTGGCGCCACCAGGGGGAGGCCAGGGGTGGCCATGGCCCCCCCATGCCATGTCCTGGCCCCCCCACTGGCCAGTATAAATTGTAGTAGCGTCAATTTAGCATTTCTTACCAGCAAGGCAGCCGCTCTTCTTGAGCTTGTATCATGTCTTTATTTGTATCTCCCAGTATCTACTTTCCCCTTGTCAGTGAGAATGCTATACAGCATTCTCACTTATTGTTTTCCGGTTTTTCTTTATTATTATTATTCCGTCGGCCAGTGTTGTAGTCAAGTCACTATGCCTCGAGTCCGAGTCCAGGTTCGAGTCACCAGTGTTCAAGTCCGAGTCAAGTCCAAGTCATTAAAAAAAAAATCCGAGTCGAGTCCGAGTCGAGTCCACTACTCATCCGAGTCGAGTCCGAGTCGAGTCACTATTGACGTGTGATGTATGACATGAAGCAGTAACATTCCATTGCACTAATAACTCTTTCGCTGTAGTTACCCTGGTTTTACTCGGTAAAACTACCGCTTTTTCCAAGTCTAAGACGTCTCCTAACCATGGTTTTTAAACATTGTTGTTATGGAACGCGCAACAGCGACTCGAGGTACGCTGATAGGCCGCATATGAAGGATGTTAAAGCCGCAAGCGGCGTCGATCGGCCCTCGCAGCCAAGCGCACTCCGGCCTATTGGCCACCGCCGCGGTGCCGGCCGGCGGGCGGGCGGCTCTGGCCGGCCGGCGGGGTTCGCGCACCGCCGGCCGGCCGCCACCGCAGATGCTGTTACGCATTTTCCTCGCCCGTCCACCGGGCGATTCCCACAAACGCGTTCAGCAGCGTTCCCCCATGACTCACAACAAATCTGGTGCAGATCGGTCGATGTAGCGAGGAGATATAGCCGTTGGATAATGATAATGCATTTCGCCACCGGGCCGGACTAAATTGTTCGGCGGGCCGGAAAATGTATACCGATTCCTGGACGGTGACTACAAACAGAAAAAAACTGCAAATGACACCATGAACACGAGCAGGAGAAAAACAACGACTTACCTTTCTATCAACTCGGCCCGTCTTTCCGAGCCCTCGACACTCAAGCCATCGTTTGAGCAGAACGTTGGTATGTTGTTCCACAGTTCTACCAGTAAAATGGGCGCCTGGACATCCTCTTGTGAAAGTTTAACAGCTGTAAAGTCGGTCATATCGTATCTGTTGCATGTGTAATGGCTGGTTGCTACGTGCGCTCTCACACTGTTTGCCCTACCTTAGCGGCAAGGAGCGTTGCTCATGAGATGGTGACGTCACGTGCGCGGTACGACAATTAGATATTAAAATCATACACCAAATAATATTCTAATGACATATTAAAATTATAGCCTAATGATATAAAAAAGTCGAGTCTTTTTCTCAATTTCCGAGTCAGAATGATCTGAATGTAGGAGTCCGAGTCCAAGTTCGAGTCATCAGTGCTCAAGTCCAAGTCAAGTCACGAGTCTCTAAATTTAGCTAATGACTCGGACTCGAGTTCGAGTCTCGGACTCGAGTACTACAACACTGCCGTCGGCGTCTAACTACTCCCGCATACTTTAACCAATTTCAACAATTTTGGTATCAAAACGTTCGGCTCCTCCCCGGCATGCCTGCTATGACTCGTGGTTATGCTAACTTTTACACTTTTTTAAAATATTTCACTTTTTGTGCGATGTTTTTTTTGTCTGTTCCCATTGAAATCAACGCAAATTGCTTCAAATTCTTCACATTCTTCAAATTCTTTCAATTCTTCTAATTGTTCTTAACCTTCAAATTCTTGAATTTTTTTTTAAAATTTTTCAAATTCCTTAAAATTTTGGAAAATTTTTCAAATTTCTTCAAATCTTTCAAATTCTTCAAATCCCTTCAAATTCTTAATTTTTCTTTAAATTCTTCAAATCTGATTTCAATGTTTTCTGCATCTTCTGCTCAATCATTCTGCAGATTAGCATTCTCACTCTATGTTACGCAGGAACAGCTTTTTCTAGTTTTTATTATCATTCCGTCAGCGTCTAACTACTCCCGCATACTTCAACCAATTTCAACAATTTTGGTGTCAAAACGTTCGGCTTGTTCCCGGCATGCCTGCTATGACTCATGCTTATGCTAACTTTTAAAATTTTTAAAAAATATTTCACATTTTGTGCGATTTTTTTTTCCGCTGTTCCCATTGAAATCAATGCAAATTGCTTCAAATTGCTTCAAATTTTTCACATTCTTCAAATTCTTTCAATTCTTCTAATTGTTCTTAATCTTCAAATTCTTCAATTTTTTTCAAATTTTTCCAATTCCTTAAAATTTTTGAAAATTTCTTCAAATCTTTCAAATTCTTCAAATCCCTTCAAATTCTTAATTTTTCTTTAAATTCTTCAAATCTCAATGTTTTCTGCATCTTCTGCTCACTCATTCTGCAGATTAGCATTCTCACTCGCTGTTATGCAGGAACAGCTTTTTCTAGTAATTGTTTTGTTTTTCAATAAATTAATAAAATCACACCTTTTTACTAATATAATTACACAAAAAATAATTGTCAAAATGTTATTGGTCTATGCATATTAGATCATTAGTAACATTAAAAATCAAACAATAAACCAAAAGATGTTAGTAGGTGTTTACTTAAGTATTTAAAGTAGTTTTCTACAGGCAGCTTTACTACAACAGTAGAATAAAATCCAGGGTTCGCCTAATCTACGCCTCCTCTGTCACTATCCTCGTTGTTCTGGTGCTGTGTTGCTGGGCATTAAACCCCGTGTTCTGGTTCTGTCAGTCCCCAGCAAGGTGAAGAACATCCACGTCCACGGAGACAGCAGCCGGCTGAAGGTGAGCTGGACGCCGGGGCCCGGGGACGTGGACGGATTCTCGGTGTTTCTGTACAGAGAGAGCCGGCAGCTGGCCAGCCAGGCGGTGCTGAAGCAGCAGAACGAGGTGACGTTCGACTGGCTGCAGCCGGGCCAGCTGTACGGCGTGCTGGTCCAGTCCGCCAGCGGAGAGCTGCAGAACAACAGCACGTCTGCGGGACGCACAGGTGAGAGGACGCCGTGGACGTGTGGAGCAGGACGGAGTGGGTAGTTTGAAGCCGGTACTCAGCGTAGAAACGGATAATAAGGATGTAGAAAATGTAGATTTTCATTTCCAGACTTTATTCTCTATCACATTTCATAGACAAATTTCATGTCTTCTTGTCCTGGTCCTCCTCCCTCCATTATGTCCTGCTTTCTGTCCTTTCTCCCTCTCTCTACTATGTGTCCTCATTTCCTTCCTACTGGTCTTTCATCTTTCTTGTCTTTCCTCCTCATGTTCTCTCTCTCTTTCTTCCCTGCTTTCTTGTGCTTTACCACTTTCCATCCATCCTGACTTTTTGTGTCCTTCCTTTTTTCTTTTCCTTGTTTCTTTCTTCACTCCCTAGCATGTCATCATTTCCTTGTATTCCTTCCTTCCCTTTCACTTCCTTTCTTCCTTCTTTTATTCCTCAATTCCCATCCTTGTGTCCTTCCTTCCTCACTCCCCTTCCTTCCTTCTTCCCTTCCCTTCCTCGTGTTCTTCTTTCCTTTTTTCCTTCCTTCTTCCTTCCTCACGTTCTTCCTTCCTTCTTATGTCCTTCCTTCTTTTCTCACTTCCCTTCGTCATATTCTTCCTTCCTTCTCATCCTTCCTTCTTTTATTCCTCACTTCCCTTCCTTGTGTTCATCCTTGTGTCCTTCCTTCCTCACTTCCCTTCCTTCCTTCTTCACTTCCCTTCCTCGTGTTCTTCTTTCCTTTTTCCTTCCTTCTTCCTTCCTCACGTTCTTCCTTCCTTCTCGTGTCCTTCCTTCTTTTATTCCTCACTTCCTTTCCTTGTGTTCATCTTTGTGTCCTTCCTTCCTCACTTCCCTTCCTTCTTCACTTCCTTTCCTTGTGTTCTTCTTTTCTTTTTTCCTTCCTTCTTCCTCCCTCACGTTCTTCCTTCCTTCTCATGTCCTTCCTTCTTTTATCACTCACTTCCCTTCCTTGTGTTCATCCTTGTGTCCTTCCTTCCTCACTTCCCTTCCTTCCTTCTTCACTTCCTTTCCTTGTGTTCTTCTTTTCTTTTTTCCTTCCTTCTTCCTTCCTCACGTTCTTCCTTCCTTCTCGTGTCCTTCCTTCTTTTATTCCTCACTTCCTTTCCTTGTGTTCATCCTTGTGTCCTTCCTTCCTCACTTCCCTTCCTTCCTTCTTCACTTCCTTTCCTTGTGTTCTTCTTTTCTTTTTTCCTTCCTTCTTCCTTCCTCACGTTCTTCCTTCCTTCTCGTGTCCTTCCTTCTTTTATCCCTCACTTCCCTTCCTTGTGTTCATCCTTGTGTCCTTCCTTCCTCCCTTCCTTCCTTCTTCCCTTCCCTTCCTCGTGTTCTTCTTTTCTTTTTTCCTTCCTTCTTCCTTCCTCACGTTCTTCCTTCCTTCTTATGTCCTTCCTTCTTTTCTCACTTCCCTTCGTCATATTCTTCCTTCTTTCTAGTGTCCTTCCATTTTTCCTTCTTTTCCTCCTTTTTCTTACTTCCTTCTTTCCTCCTCACTTCTATTCCTCATCTTCTTCCTTCTTTATCATGTCGTTCCTCACTTTCATTCTTTGTGCTCATCCATCCATCCATCCATCCATCCATCCATCAATTTGCATGGTTGTCCATCCATCCATCCATCCATCCATCCATCCATCCATCCATCCATCAATTTGCATGGTTGTCCATCCATCCATCCATCCATCCATCCATCCATAAATTTGCATGGTTGTCCATCCATCCATCCATCCATCCATCCATCCATCCATCCATCCATCCATCCATCCATATTTAAAGTTTGGCCATCGTAGAAACACAATCTGCTGGGTTTCCTTACATTAGACACTTTTGAACAATCTGGATGGTTTGATCGAATTCATTCAGTAAAATGGCTTGAGACGATATCTGTTGTAAATTGCCGTGATATAAATAAACTAATTTCATTTGATTTTAAACAAGATCTTTAAGTCTTGAAAAAAAAAAGCTATTTTTATATAAGAAATGTGTAAAAAGTCCACCTGTGACACCATCTTTCTGGCCTGCAGTCCCGTTAGCAGTCACAGGTCTGCAGGTGGAGCCTGTCCTCAGCACCCGCAGCCTGCAGCTCACCTGGCAGGAAGCTCTCGGCGTCTCTGATGGATACACCCTGCAGGTCCAGGATGAACGTGGCAGCATCGTCGCCAACGGCTCACAGCCGGTCGGAGTCACCCGCTACAGGTTTGACGGCCTGACGCCGGGGAAGAAGTATCGGATCCTGGTCCAGACCACCAGCGGGGGGCTGCACAGCCCGGCGGTCAGCGCTGAAGCTCGAATATGTAAGACTCCTCGCTTCTCCTGAGACGGGCGGGACATTGGCTTCTGTCTGAGAATAAAATGTTACCATAAAAAGTCTCAGAAGCTTCTGATCTATTACTCTTTTTGTGTTTTAGAGGATTTTTTTCTGCTGATTAAGTTCCCCTGTTCCTCTTCCTCCTCAGACCCGGCCTCCGTTACTAATCTGTCCATCACAGCCAGCACTTTACGTAATATTCATATTACGGCTGAACGATTTTGAAAAATAATCTAATTGCGATTTCTTTTCTTAATATTGCGATTTAATGCAATTTTTTTTCCAGTTTAATTTATCATGTCTTTTTAAACATATACAAACAACAAATCAACTTGTTTCCTCGCTGTGCAGATTAGTTGCTAAAACACCCACAGCATCTAAACTCAGAGCAGAAATGATTGCGTTCTGCCTACGATATATTTCAACTAAAATTGCAATTTTGACTTTTCTCTGCGTTAACCACAAGCAACAAAAATGGCCTCTAAATAAAGATGTTTGTAAACAAGGACTATTTAAAACAAGAACTTTTAATGTTTCTATTAATCAGAATATTATTCAAGAGATGGGCGGGACATTGGTTTCTGTCTGAGAATAAAACATCTCTACCTCAGAAACTTCTGATCTATTACTCTTTTAGTGTTTTAGAGGATGTTTTTCTGCTGATTAAGTTCCCCTGTTCCTCTTCCTCCTCAGACCCGGCCTCCGTTACTAATCTGTCCATCACAGCCAGCACCACCGCCAGCCTGTCCTTCCAGTGGTCCCCACCAGAAGGAGACTTCCAGCTGTATGCAGTCTTCCTGTACAAAAGCGATGAGTCTATCCAGGAGAGGCGGCGGGTTCTGCCCGGCATTCAGCAGTGCTCCTTCCAGGGTCTCAGACCCGGAGCTCTGTACAGACTGGAGATCCTGGTCCAAAGCGGAGACCAGGCCAACCAGACCTCCATGCTGGCCAGGACAGGTGAGACCAGCCAAATGCTCCGACCGGTCAGTGAAGCTGGTAGGTGTTTGGACCAGAAGGTGAAATCAGTGAACGTTTCCCCTTTTCAGTACCAGCAGCGGTAACGTCTCTCAAGGCTCAGAGTGGGAACCGGTCCGACGCTCTGTGGGTCAGCTGGAGTCGCAGAGACGGAGACGTGAGCGGATACCTGCTCTCACTTTACGGCCCGGACGGATCCCGGCAAGCCGAGCATCAGCTGGGCTCTGAGGTCACCGAGTTCATATTTTCAGGCCTGGTGCCGGGTCGGCAGTACCGAGCCGACGTGCTCAGTGTCAGCGGAGAGCTCCGTAACCGGGCCAGCACTGTGGGACGCACCGGTAGGTCCAGCCTCCATTATTACTATTATAATTATTATTACTTCATGTCACAAACAGCTTCAGTTGGTGAAATTTAAAGAGCAGAAGAGAGAGGGTTCTTCATAATGTGTCCGGTCCTGTCTTTATCCGCCTACACTGCAAAAACAAAACTAAAAATGAGAAAATTTGTCCTTGATTTGAGCCGGTAAATGAGATAATCTGTCAATGCAGTGAGTATTTTTACTCCTAAAATAAAACAATTAGATATAGTGCACTTGAAATAGGATGATGAAGATGCATTGTTCCTATTTTAAGTGCAAAAATCTTATTCCATATGCAGATCGTCTTATTTACCTGCTGAAATCAAGGACAAATACACAAATTTCAAGAAAGGTTTACTTATTTTTAGTTCCGTTTTTGCAGTGTAGACCTTTAGCCTTCCTTCTCAGGGGGAGCGGCAGTGGTCTGACCAGAAACATCTGCGTCCAATGCACCTTACCTTAATAAACCTGGCTGGCCCTCACACCTTCTGCTGCCGTCTTCTCTCCACAGCTGCGGCTTGATTTAACACCCGGCTACAACATTTGCATATTCATACTTTCATAAACATCAACAGCGTTGACTTGATAATGCTCACTTTCCAAACTTCAGTTCCATCTGAAACCGGCGACTCTCCTCTTCTTGCCTTACCTCCAGGTTAGGACAAAATGGGGGCAAAAAAAAACAACAACAAGACCTCTTGGCAAAAAACCCCACCAGTTTATTAAAACAAGAACGTGCAGATTTAATAGTTTGCATAAACAAAGCTTTTCCAAAGCGCGACCAGAACAGAACGGAACGAGGAGCAGCCAGGTTTAAACGAGGGGCTCGCTGGGACTGGTCCAGACCGCTCTCACTGTACCAGAGACATGATAGGTTCAGTGGGGCACAAAAACTCAACACCTGTTAGCAGCAACAAATGTTTTTCTGTGATTAATACAACCTGACTTTGATATATTTTAAATGAAGATAAATTAGCATAAACAAACACACTAGAAAATCCATTTCATATGAGCTAAATTAGGGCTGGACTATAATTCAATAACGATAGACGTATATCGATGATAGAAAAAAAAGGTCACTAAGAAGCTCAATAGAAAAACAGTTTTCCTTCCTTTTTGCATTCTAGCAATGTAGATTAATATCACATCATTACATCCTCCCAACCAATCACAACGCAGACCCAGGAAGCTCCGCCCCCCTTCAAAGAGTTCAGAGAGCATGCGCTCTTTATTCTTTGTTAAAAACTTGCAGTTTTGGTAAAAAGTTGGTTGAATAAAGGGTTGAGTTTGAATTGTGTGTTCTGTATCTAAAAATAAGTCACTAAACAACAGTATAAAACGGCCAGGGCTGCACTTAAAATATATGTTTTGAATTTGTTGATAATTATCAAATCGATAAAATTCCATTTTATCGATATGCTTTTTTTCCTATATTGTCCAGCCCTAAGCTAAATGTCATTTAATTTTTATACATAAATATACAAATAAAGGCTCACTCATAATGTTAATTTATTGAACACAAACAATTCACATCAATTGTTTAATGAGCTAGCAAGACCAACCAACATTAGATGGTCGCACACTTTCCGGCAGACCGTAAACGTAATGTGTGCATTTCCAGTATTTTGATTGGATGATTGGACGATCCGAGCTTGGGGCCGTATAATTGGTGCCCCACAGCTGTCTACTGAGAGCGTGTTGGGCATGCGCTCTGTGATTTTAGATGTTCATCATTAAACAAGCGTTGGTGGACCGGCCCCGATATCAAGGCACCTCAAGAGGATTTAATCTATGAGCTTTTCAGTTTTCTGGCAGACTTAAGACCCGTTTACACTACACTTTTTTAACCGAGCCGAGACCAGTCCGAGCTCGATAACCGAGATAACTCTTGTGTGTAAAAGGTCAGCAGACTGAACCGCTAAACATAACCGGACCGCGCTAACTGCAGACCAGTTCCCTAGTAGGTCTCGGACTGTTTTTTTTTCTGGCCCGGTTTTCTGATAAAGAGCGCATGAGCAGACCGCGTCATCCCCTTACAGTCAGCTGAATGTCCGCGGTTTTTCCGCCAGTCTGGCTGCACGTCCCGATTCACAATCCATTCAGACAAATTTCAGACATTCCTAATAATACTAGCTTCCTTACCGTGCCACACGGTTTCCAGAGATGATTCTGCTTAGCAGCGTGATGAAC
This sequence comes from Fundulus heteroclitus, assembly GCF_011125445.2. Classification (NCBI taxonomy): domain Eukaryota; kingdom Metazoa; phylum Chordata; class Actinopteri; order Cyprinodontiformes; family Fundulidae; genus Fundulus; species Fundulus heteroclitus. Next base: position 32,332,586 of record NC_046362.1, on the reverse strand, counting down.
CTCAGCGTCTGTCGTTGTTTCCTTCGTCTGTAAATCCTTATTAGACGTTCGTTTGTTTTATCCACTTCCTAAAAGCCGACTCTCTCAAGTAAATTCACCAATGGTTGCCTTCTTCGCCTGACTCTCCGCAAACACCGAAATATCACAATATCAAGCATAACTTCCTGAATGTTACAGGCGCCGCCGTTTTGTTTTGCTGCTTCCGCCTTCAATCCCAGAGAGCGGTAGTACCGCAGATCGCCACTAGGAGGCGAGGAGCAACCAAGGAACCGGGATAGTGTGGTGTGTAAACGGTTGTTATAGCTCGGTTAACTGATCCGAGCTCAGACTGGTCTCGGCTCGGCTCGGTTAAAAAAGTGTAGTATAAACGGGCCTTTAGATATCAGTGTTGTAGTACTCGAGTCCGAGTCATTAGCTAAATTTAGAGACTCGTGACTTGACTTGGACTTGAGCACTGATGACTCGAACTTGGTCTCGGACTCCTACATTCAGATCATTCTGACTCGGAAATTGAGAAAAACACTCGACTTTTCTTTATATCATTAGGCTATAATTTTAATATATCATTAGAATATTATTTGGTGTATGATTTAAATATCTAAATTATTAGTGCAATGTGGTGGAGTGTGTTTTTTTTTTAATTTAAAAACATGTAGGCTATGCTTACTTTAGTGCGGAACTTGGACTCGACTTGGATCAATAGTGACTCGACTCGGACTTGACTCGGATTTTTTTTAATGACTTGGACTTGACTCGGACTTGAACACTGGAGACTCGAACCTGGACTCGGACTCGAGGCATAGTGACTTGACTACAACACTGTTAGATATACAGACACAAATGTTTATAACAGAATGTTATTGGTAAGGGAATTGGTCTTTTTTACAGTATTGTTCATATAGAACGATCAGGTCCGTCTGTTTATTGTGAACATAGAGCTCCACAGCGACATGTGGTGGGAAGCAGGGAAAGACAGGAAGCGACACGTTTTTCATAAAGCGGTGACTTTCTTTACCTCAAAGTGATTGTCGAGTTTTAAAACGTGTCGTGTAACATCCCACCAGCTCCCAAGCCACCTTCCTCCTTCCTGTTCGGGGGAGTCACCAACACCTCCCTGGAGATCACCTGGAGTGGTCCAGTAGGTTCTGACTATGACGACTTCGACCTGCAGTGGACCCCTAAGGACCAGCTGTCGGTCATCAACCCGTACCACAGTCGGACGTCCGGCAGCCGCATCCTGAGGGGGATGTTCCCTGGACGGCGGTACACCTTCACCCTTCGAACCGTCAGCGGGACCACGCAGCCCGGGGACACGCCCACCTACAGCACCCCCATCCAGAAGAGTATCCGAACCAGTAGGTGGCAGCGTCTCACCTCTTCTTCTTCTTCTTCTCTTTTTTTTTTAATGGCGGTTGGCAAACAACTTATAGGTGCATAACCACTGAGCTACATTATACACTGGAGTGCTGATTTTGCCGAAAAACTGAAGTCACTGGCCGCCATCTTGCTACTCCCTACTCTCACAGATTCTCATAGGATTTGGTTGCAACAACAAGCAACAACAAAACGTTTCATAGGTAATTCTACAGTCAGTGGATGTACTAACACTATCAACTACTAGGAAATTAGGTGCTGAAATATTTTACATGTTATTCATATTAAATATATGTATATGTGTATATAAGTATGTGTATATGTATATATGTATATATATGTATACACATATGTAAATATATGTTTTTGTATATTGTTATTTATATATTTATAAATGTTAAATATGTATATTTAAATGAATAAAATGCAAAATATTTCCGCACATGACTTTCTCAGAATATAACATAAAAGAATATGGCATTTGACATTTTAAAAGTTTTAAGCCCTCCTTGAACATGAGAAAATCCTCGTTATTCGATGCTGTAGCGCACATATTCCCTAGTTACTGGGGGAAAATAGGGAGTACCAATATGGCGGCTGGTGGCTTCAAAGCGACTCGTTCTAATAGCGGGCGATTAGCACTCCAGTGTATAATATAGCTCAGTGTTATAGGTGCATAACCACCACCTTCCAGAGTGGAGTATGGATCAGACAATCTATTATATTCTCTCTAAAACACCCGTTCTTCTTAGAAAACTAAAAAATACTCCCAAAAACTACATCCCCAGATGACCTCTGAAACAATTCCCTTGTATCTAATTTATTTTTATTCCTGCCTAATTCTCTACACAACATCTCTCTTTCTTGAGTATATTTATTACATTCTAAAAAAATGTGTTGGACTGTTTCTAATTTTCCACAATTACAACACCCTGTATTATGCTTATTAATTATTTTAAGTGTACTATTTAATCCTGCAGGTCCAAATCTTATCCTAGATATATCTTCTTCTGTTTTAATTCTATTACATTTTCTCAATTCTCCGATATTTTTTTGAATGCTATAATAAAACCTAGCATTCCCTCCTTTATCCCACTGTTCTTGCCATTTCTTCTTGAAATACATTTTAATTATATTCTTTACTTCATTTTTACTTATTTTAAAGCGTCTCACCTCTAATTCAAATCCTCAACTTGTCTCAGAATCTCAAGTAATTTGACTTTATTTGTACATCGCAGATGTAAAATCTGTGTTTTCAAAAAAGGAGATTTTTGTAGGGGTGTTTATGAGGGGATGATTTTGGAGTGTTTAAGGCAGGGGTGTCAAACTCATTTTGGTTTAGGGGCCGCATTCAGCTTAATCTGATCTCAAGAGGGCCACACGAGTAAACTCATTGCAAGATTAAATAGAACTAATAAATGTGGATTTGTTGTTGATTTTTATATTAAATTAATTTCACTTTTACACAATAGATTATGAATAACCTCAGCGTTTTTAAGAAAAGTATGTGCAATTTCAACAATACTTTTACTCAGTTAAACATTTACTTGTGCATTATGCATAAGAACTGATCACAGTGATTGTACAATGTTGCAAAACATTTATTCACATTTTCTGGAACTTAAAAACACTGTCCTGCATTACAAAATACATCAAACAGATAAAAATTAAGAAATTATTTACATTTTTCCACACCTGAAGCTTAATTTGCTAATTAAAACACAGAGCCCCTTGTGGACAATATAGGAACTGCAGATTTTCAATTAAACGAAGTACATATTTATTTTCAATAATTGTTTTATCATTCTCTTCCTTTTATCTCCTCTTTCTTTCACTTTTTCTTTTTTTTCTTGTTCTTCCTTTCCTCTCCTACTTTCCCACTGTAGTGTCCATATCATTTGAGAAATTCCCCGCATGAATCATAATAAAACTATTCACATTCATAAATCACTATGGCTAAAAGCAGTACTGCTCCAATTGTGAAAGTCAAATCTGATGAGCTCTTTTTGGCATTAAGACAACAAATCTTATTGCCACATTGCCAGACAGGACACTGTAAAAAAAAAAAAAAAAAATTATATATATTTTTTAATAATGATAATGCATTTAGCCACCGGATCCGGCCCGCCGAACAATTTAGTCCGGCCCGCATGTTTGACACCCCTGGTTTAAGGTCTAGTTTTCAGATTAATAGCAATATCCTGATCTTTTTTCATGTAAAAGGATGCAGCATCAGATAATCTGAGGGTCTCACTCCTGCAGAGCCAGAGCGAGTCCACGGCCTCCACTGTCGACCTCAGAGCTCCACCTCCATCTCCTGCTCCTGGGGAACGCCGCAGGCCGACTACGACTCCTACGCCATCGAATGTCTCCACCAGGACACTCACACCCTCGTCTACTCTCGGCGTACCGGTCGAGAGTCCACCAGTTACGTCATCACCCAGCTGGAGCCCCACAAGCGTTACACCGTCTCCGTGAAGGTGATCTCTGACGGGACGACCAGCGAGAAGGCAGAGGACAGCGTGGTCACCATGATCGACCGTAAGAACGGATCAGTGTTGACTCGTGTCTGCTGGACGGAGGGTGGATGGGCTAACCAGGTTCGGTTTGGGTTTCTGTAGGTCCTCCTCTGCCCGCACCGACCACCCGGGTCAGTGACGCTTTGGTCACCAAGTCGTCTATCTTATTCCAGTTTAACTGCAGCTGGTTCAGTGACGTCAACGGAGCTGTGAGGTTCTTCACTGTGGTTGTGGCTGAATCTGAAGGTGAGCGGCGCCAACGAGTCCCAGATAGGGTTCTCAGACCGACAGGGCGTTACGTAACCTTCAGGGGGTCCATATATTATTTAGCTGTCTTGGTCCTGATCTGTTCTGGGTCAGTTTGATAATAAGAATTTCTACCCTGTAGTTTTAGTTGAATCTTGATTATTCAAATTCAAATTCAATTCAAAAATACTTTATTTATCCCAGAGGGAAATTAAATATAGTTATATGTAACATATAATTTAAAATACTCATAAATACGGTGGCCCTGAAGTCCAAACCACACCAACAAATCTCTGAACACCACTATAAATAAAAAAAAAACACAATGACCTATTCAAAACCACGACATCTTAAAAAACCCAACCACATTAACTAAGCACATGTACAAATTAAAACATACAACATGTTAAGAATTACAGAAGCATATTCAAAGCCGTAATATTTTGTAAAACACAACATTAACTTGAAACAAATACAAATTAAAAAAACGCAACAAAATATTGAAATACACAATAATATTTCTAAAAGACAGGACAACAAATGAAAAACACCACGACATATTCAAAACCACATCCTAAAAAACACAAATTAAAAAACACAATGACCTATTCAAAACCACGACAACATCTTAAAAAACACAACGACATTAACTAAGCACATGTACAAATTAAAAAATACAACATATTAAGAATTACAGCGGCATATTCAAAACTGCAATATTGTGAAAAACACAACATTAACTTGAAACAAATACAAATTTAAAAAAACGCAACAAAATATTGAAATACGCAATAACATTTTTAATAGACAGGACAACAAATAAAAAACACCACGACATCCTAAAAAACACATTAACTTGAAACAAATACAAATTAAACAACACAACGACATTAACTAAGCACATGTACGAATAAAAAAAAACACATATTAAGAATTGCAGCAACATGTTCAAAACCACAACAATATGTTGAAAAACACATTGACTTGAAAAAAATAAAAATAAAAATAACACAACTAAATATTACAAAAACACAATAATATTTAAAAAAAACAGGACAACAAATAAAAAACACAACATATAAAAAGATTACAACAACATTTTCAAACCTACAACAGCTTAGGTTAATGTCCTTGTGTTTTTTTAAGCTGTTGTAGGTTTAAAATGTCATTTTTTTTATATGTTGTGTCTTTGTTTCAATGTAATGTTGTTGTGTTTTTCACTTTGTAGCTGTGTTTAGAGATTTGTTGATGTGTTTGGCACTTCAGGGCCTCCGTACTTAAAGGCCTGGCAGATCTGTCCTGCCAATCGAGCCTCATGAGCCTTACTAACACCAGAATCTACCGGCAACCTGTCTGTAGGTGTGGATGACATGCAGCCGGACCGGCACCACCCTCTGCCCTCCTATCTGGACTACAGACACAACAGCTCAGGTGAAATCCTACCAGACCAACTACTTTCCCAGCCTGTGCTCAGACGGCCCAGACAGCAGCACTCGCATCTACAACGTCAGCCTTGGGAGTGGGATGGAGTCTCTGGGGGGTCACTGTGACCACCTGGATCCTGCAGAGTCCAGCAGAGACCTCAACTACTTCTGTGACGGACCGCTGAAGTCAAAGACTTCATACAGGTACTAAACACGTACAAACGGGTCGCACTGACGGTAACTTAGTGTGTCTGTTTGGTGTCTTTGTCTATTACTTTAAAGCAACCGCTAACACATTAAGGGCCGAAACGGGTTTAGTTTGTTGTGAAGAATTTAATTTACCTTGTGGAAACATCTCAGAGCAGTGGCGGTTCTAGACCAAATTTACCAGGGGGGCCAAGGTGGGGCCAGTGTTTTTTCACAGGGGCACAGAACAAAAAAATAAAAAAACAATAAAATGGCAATATTTAAATGTGTAATAATATTAAGTAAACCACTTGTGGCTCTGGAACTGCAGGTTTCAGATACCTGATCTAGCAGTTGTTTAACTTTAGCCGTATTGAGCTGGGGGCAAAGTTTTCAAGGAACATCTTAAGTTTTAAATTCTTTTTAGAGTAAGACTGCATAGGTAAAAAATTATATTGGTCAAAGGGACCAGTCAGTTATGGTTTCTTTACCATTGGAAATAATTATGAGAAGTGTATTTATTATCATGTCTTTAGTACAGGGGCCAGGACCATTTCTACAGGGGCATGGGCCCCTGTTGGCCCCTGTCTAGAACCGCCCCTGTCTCAGAGTCTTTGAGTTTGTGGCACCTTAAAGGTATACTATGCAACCGGGGTTGATTTCCAGCGAGGCTCCCCCCAGAGGGCGAAAGTAAAAGCGCACTGTGGTAAAGATGCTCAGCAGTTCTGGTTTCTCCGTCAAGCCAGGCGCGGTTGTTTTGAGCTTAGCAGACAGGCGAACGCAACGAAAAGTGGAAAAAACGGCAGTACAAACAATGACTAACACAGTGAAGGTATGAACATCAAGCTTCCCGCAGCGCTATCATGGCGAGGCCGCCGCCGCCGCCGCCGCCGCCTCGCCATTTTTATTATTATTATTTTATGATGGCGAGACGCTACCGGCGCCTCGCCAAGCCGTCGCCGCCTCGCCGCCTGGCCGCCTCGCCGCCTCGCCAGTTTTATTATTATTATTATTATTATTATTATTATTATTATTATTTATGTTGGCGAGACGCTACCGCCGCCGCCTCGCCAAGCCGCGGTAGCGTCTCGCCAACATAAAAAAAAAAAAAATAATAATAATAATAATATTAATAATAATAATAATAATAAAACTCGATATGCTTGCATGTTTATTTGACGTTAACACCCGGTTCTTTGTTGTTGCTTTCGCGCGTGCATATAGTGAATGGCAGGGCAAAAACACATGGAGTTCTCGCCGTAAAGCAAGACCGACTCTCGCGGTCTTGCACGAGACTTCTGAGCCTGTGTGTGCGGGCCGAGGGCTCTTGCAATTGCAAGTCCGGTATTTCCCCCACAGACCACCAGGGCAGCCGAGAAAACCTTTGTTCGACCTGAAATGACTCATTTAATCATCCAAAACGGTATGGAACACATTAATTAACTGAAAAAATGTTGCATAGTATGCCTTTAAATTTTCCAGTCGTCTGTTAAAGCTCGATCAGATGAACTCCAGAACCAATGATCCTGCAGAGAGAAATAAAACCCAGGTGGGTTTTCTTTTTCTGCTTCCCCTCAGGATCAGCGTCCGAGCTTTCACTCAGCTGTTTGATGAAGAGACGACAAACTCCAGACTGTCTTCTCCTCTGTTCACCGACACCTTCTGGTCCCTGCCGATCGTCACAGACACAGGTGAGGCCAAAACCCACCGGTTACGTACAATTTAAACATCCTGAGCTCAGGTGGGATATGAATCAGGTGGAGTTGGGTGCTGAAGGTAAAAAGCTGAGAAGCTGGATGAACCTTGTTCTCTCGCAGAACCTCTGAGTGGTGTCATTGAAGGCATCAGTGCCGGACTCTTCCTCATCGTCATGATCGTTGGCATCACTGCTCTGCTCATTTGCAGACAAAAGGCTCGCAAATTGTGAGTATCTGCGTACATACCTGTACACCTGACAGGTAGATGACACTAGATGGTACGATATATAACACCAGACAGGTAACAGAAATATCACACCTGTGTAACGGGTCCAAATAAAAGGTACTGTTGATGCTGTCTCCACCAGGGTGGAGGAGAGACCTATAGTCAGGAGGAGTGTGAGGAGGGAGCGGTCGACAGCAGGAGTCCAGATGGGAGTCAGAGGGTAAGAAACGATCAGTAATCAATCTCATTGGTCTCAACAAAGCAGAATGCAATGCCATCTTTAGCCACTAGATGGTAGTACAATTACAGTAAACAATGGGAAATCACCTACGCTGTCAGAATGCAGAATAAGAACAAAGAAATATAGTAATAGACTTAAAAGTATATATTTTACATTGTAATCGGTTAAATTTCTCAAAGAAGACACCTTCCTGAATATTGATAAGTGATTTTTTTTTTTACATTTATTCCTTGAGAATGCAGATTTCTGTTTGTGGGTTTAACGTTTAAAAATATAATGCTGACATTGTATTAATATTCTAGATTATAACTCTCTAAAATCCCCCTCTGAGTCTAAGAATAACTATATTCAAATGTTTAAGAGATTGTTTCAGTATTTTGTGTAAATAATGTGTTTTGAGATTTCAGCTTCCGTAAAATTTAGCAGAAACCCCGATTTTACAGAAAAAATATTAATTTAAGTTATTAGAGCTGACGTTCTTAGAGGGTTAGAGACAAGCTTTTGTTCTTTTAAAGTCTTCATCACCTGAATTTTGCTTAAGGAATTGCTGCATTTAGGTTATTTTGTTCCATCTCTTATTATTTGGGATTCTTGTTGTATAGATTAGAGGTCTGTAACGTCACGAGATGAAGTCGCAGCCATCTATTTTCTTTAAACAAGTGATCTACTTATTTTTGTAGTCATAAGGTTTGAAACTATGTACTGTTTTTTTATATCACATTATCCCTATCAGCCCCCCCATGTAGGAAAATAACAATGGATGGATGGTTGAATTGATAGATAGGCAGGCATGCCAATCAATCAATTTTATCCTCAATCACTTAATCAGCCCATGTGAACATTTAGCAGATATTTATTAAACTCTAACGCCTCTTCCTCTTGTTCCCCAGCAGCAGGAGAATCTCCAGGTGAGACATTCAGACTGCTTTAGTTTGGCTTTGAATCTTTAGTTATTTCGGTCTCCAGTTGAACATTTTGTTTGCTCTTCTCAGTCCCATCAAGATCATGAACTTTGAGTCTCACTACAACAAACTGCTGGCTGACTCCAGCTATCTCCTGTCTGAGGAGTACGAGGTAAGCCATGTTCCGCTCAGGCAACAATGGACCTCCTTTTTTCACGTTAAGAACCGAGTTAAGTCGGAGGTCTGGATCAGACACTCTGCAGGTAACTTCAGGTCCACCTCAGGGCCGCTTCTATGCTGGAGCGACAGGGGGGCATTATCTCCTAACCTGACTCTCGCCAGACGGATGTCGCTCCGCCTAGCTTCACTCACATCCATCTGGGACATCTCCCATAGAAAGTGATTTCTCTAACCAATTTTATTGTCCAGCCAATCAGCCTTCAATAAAGGCAATTCCTATGGAGGTGTCCCAGATGGATGAGTGAAGCTAGACGGAGCGAAATCCATATGGCTAGAGTCAGGCTAATTACCACCCCCACCCCCCTCCAAAAAAGACAACAAAAGTCCTTGCCCCTTTAATTCAATTCAATTCAATTCAATTTTATTTATATAGCGCCAAATCATGAAACATGTCATCTCAAGGCACTTTACAAAATCAAGTTCAATCATATTATACAGATTGGTCAAAAAATCCCTATATAAGGAAACCAGTTGATTGCATCAAAGTCCCGACAAGCAGCATTCACTCCGTAGAGCCACCGTAAAGCCATTGTACATGGCTTTGCAGCAATCCCTCATACTGAGCAAGCATGAAGCGACAGTGGGAAGAAAAACTCCCCATTAACAGGAAGGAAAACCTCCGGCAGAACTGGGCTCTGTATGAACAGTCATCTGCCTCGACCGACTGGGGTTACAGAAGACAGAGCAGAGACACAACAAGAGAGACAAAAAAGCACAGAAGCACACATTGATCTAGTAATCTGTTCTACATTAGATGGTAGTAGCGGGTGAGCCGTCTTCTCTGGATGATGTCACAGTTAACAGAACGCCAGACCAGGTGTACCTACTATGAAGAAAAAGATCAAATAATCAAATCTACCACAAAAAAAAGAAGCTTTGGTCATTTTTAGGATTATTTAAAAAAATTTTGAGGTTGTTGTTAGTAATTAGGGTTACATTAACTTGAGATCTAAAAATTGCTCAATGGACATCCATAAGATATATGCTATGCAGTTGGTTGTTAAAACTTAGATGAAGGATTTTTTTTTGTATTATTTATTGATTATTTATTATTACTTTTTGTAATAATAAATAACTTTTTGATTCCCACCTTAGTGTGGTCAGGGGGTTTGTGTGCCTCAGTGACCCTAACGGTTATAGCAGCAGGACTGTTGGCTTCAGGGTAGAGGCCTGACTAAAGTGCAGTCTAGCTTACTCTATTTCCATGAAGAAAACACAAATCACCAACTACATAAATCAGTTGGAGTGTAATGATTACACCCCCCCCCCCCTAACATCTCTGCCTGCCCCCTCATATCTGTGTGCCTAGAGCCGGCCCTGGTCCACCTCAGAATCAGAATCAAGTTTAATCACCAAGTAGGTTTGCACTTACAAGGAATTTGACTTGGTGTTGATGGTGCAGACAAAAAATAAGAATACAGTAAAATAAGAAGTAAAAGCATATATACACTCAGCACCTGTTACCTGTCTCTGTATACGTGGTAACCAAAACCTGCTGAGGGCCAGAGTTTCATGTTAGAGAGGCTACTAACCTCTGAAGGAAGCTTCTTCCACAGGGACATTTGTTAAAAGGTTGTTTGAAATCAGTCATCTGATTTACCTGACCGTGTAACAGACCCAGAGTCGGCAACCCTGCTTGACCTACCGCGTGTTTATAGTTAGGGTTAGTTAACGTACCTTGGAGATAACTCATTTAATCTGTAAAACGTGCATTTCAGTTGCGGTTCCTTCGTTTTTTTCTCAACAGGACCTGAAGGACGTCGGCCGTAATCAGCCACTGGACTCGGCTCTGCTGCCAGAGAACCGCGGGAAGAACCGATACAACAACATCCTGCCGTGTGAGTGCCGTCTCCTCCGGCCCGACTGTCCCGCCTGCGTCTTTTTCGTCTCACCGTCTCGTTTATGTCTCTCTCCCTTCAGACGACTCAACGAGGGTCAAGCTGTCCTACGTGGATGACGATCCCTGTTCAGACTACATCAATGCCAGCTACATCCCAGTAAGACGCCCAGCAAAGACTCTCACCTTGTGTAAAAACTCTGCGGTTCCGGCTGGTTTTGAATGGAGTTTTGGACTGGTTCAGAGTTTGAATTAAAACTTGTAGACTTGGTCTGGGACAGGTGTGCTGTCTATTCACTGGATTCTGAATGTTAGTTTTGGTTTAAACTTGGATTTGGACCAAATCATGTAGTTTCTGTGTGAACTTGATCTGGACTGGTTGACTTTGGTGGGATTTTAACTGGGTTTAAACTAGCCGTGGCCTTAGTTTTGGATTATAGTTTAGACCCAGGTTTGGATTGGGTTTAGTCTTGTGTTTCTATGTGGGCAGTGGTTCTGTACTGGTTCTATGTGGTTGTGAGATTTGGACTTGTTGTGGACTTGTGGCTGGCTGTGGTGTAGGGATTGGATCTGTTGGGACCTGAGGAGGTTGGCTTAGCGTGGACTGTTTGTGGCACTAGTTTTGGACTTTGGTTTGGAGCAGTTTTCATCCATTAATTGTTGTCCAAACAGAATCTTACTCATTGCATGTTGTTTTTGGTGGGATTTGGACTTTTTCCTGGGGATTAAACGGGTTCAGTTTTGGGCTTTGGTTTATATCTGAAGTTTTGGACTGGTTGTTGACTTTGTTTACCCGGCTTGTCTCAGGATTGGACCTTAGGTTGGGCTGGTTTTGGGGCAGAACTCCAGATTGAGGCAGACCTGGTCCTGAAAATGCCCTGAAGTGTAAACAGGAAGTTTTATTCTGTCATCTGAAATGTCTCATTACCTCCACACAATGTAGCCTGTTTGGACTCTGCGTTTTTTTTTTACGTTTGTTTTTTGCAGATACAGAGAATAATCTCATTTTTTTTTTTTCAAAGCTGTTTTTCTTCCACCTAGAAGTTAAACAGAATTTATTGTTCTGGTTCTCTTTGTGTTTTTAGGGCAACAATTTCCGCCGGGAGTACATCGCCACGCAGGGTCCTCTTCCTGGAACCAAGGACGACTTCTGGAAGATGGTATGGGAGCAGAACGTCCATAATGTGGTCATGGTCACCCAGTGTGTGGAGAAAGGCAGGGTGAGTCCGCGGCGACCCACCGTCGGTGGTTCTGAGTCTGAAAGAGTTTCTGGGAATCTCCTCTGACCCGCTGTGGTTCAAAGGTTTGGTGTTTTCTCTCCGCTTCTCCATCCAGGTGAAGTGTGATCACTACTGGCCGTTTGATCAGGATCCTCTGTACTACGGAGACCTCATAGTTCAGATGCTGTCAGAGTCGGTTCTGCCAGAGTGGACCATCCGAGAGTTCAGAATCTGCAGTGTATGTTTTTCCCGATTGCTGAAGCCGCTTCGTTTTCTTGGTTTTCTGTCATAGAATAAAGTCAGATAACGGTCTGGCGTTCCTGTGTGTTCAGGAGCAGCAGCTCAGCTTCGTCCGCCTCGTTCGGCAGTTTCACTACACAGTGTGGCCCGACCACGGCGTCCCAGAGAGCACCCAGTCGCTCATCCAGTTTGTTCGGACCGTCCGAGACTACGTCAACAGGACCCCTGGTTCTGGTCCCACCGTGGTCCACTGCAGGTAAGAAAAACGCTCTGGACGGCTTCACCAAAGAAGCACGCTTTTATCTTGATGTTTTGTCTCTCAGTAGCAGCGAACATCTCACAGGTCCACGCCTGAGCGTTACACTGAGACTTTTCTGTTCCTGCTGCTGTTCCATTACTTTTTAACCGGGTCTGCTGCGTGTTTTTTTTTAGTGCTGGTGTGGGCCGAACCGGAACCTTCATCGTCCTGGATCGAGTGCTGCAGCAGCTGGACACAAGGGACACGGCGGACATATACGGCGTCGTCTTCGACCTGCGTCTCCACCGATCACACATGGTGCAGACTGAGGTGGGTCCGATCCTCATAATTAAATGGAAACTAAAACCGCCAGATGAGAACGTTCAGAAAAAAAGGATATTTGTTACAGAGAGTTTACCAGCACTTTGAATCGTCTTGTTACTAAAAATGTTCTATATAAATAAATGTGCCTTGCCTACTAACTGAGGACTGAGGCTGTTCTTGGTTTAAAGGAGCGACATCTTCTTCTAGGAGGTTTAACAGCTTTTGAGGAGGCGAAGATGGATCTCTGAAAATACTCACGGTTTCCACACATCTCCATTCAGTGAGAGAACATGAGCTCACCTCAATATGTATAAATTTCTTACCTCAGAAGACATCACACCTCTGAAAAAAAAAGGACATCACTTTCATAACAATGGTGTCATTTCAACTTATCGCCAGAGGGGGCAGACATCTGCAAAAAAACACTATGCTCCTTTAACTTTTCTGTTTTCTTTATATTTACTCTGAACCTTTTATGTTTAATGTCTAATATAGTACCAATTATTTTAAATTTGTAGAGTGTGTTTTATAATATACCGAAATTACAAAATTTTCCAGGTGTATCTTTTTACATGGTGCGCCATAATTCGGCTGTGAAGAATTACAGCTTGTGATTCAACAAATACAGCCATTGTAATTAAATAAGCGTGGACTAAAACAGAAAATGCCTAGATGGACTATTTCTATTTTTAAGTCCATTACCTGGTCATCTGTGCCTCCTGTGTTCTCTCTCCCTCTCTTTGGTCCCTTACTTTTTGTTCTCTCTCCCTCTCTGCTGCCCTTCCTCCCTCATCGCCTTGGTCACCTGTTCTGCTATCAGACTCTTCAACCTGACATTAAAAAAAGCTCAGTTGGTGTAGAAATGTCTCACCAAAAAGTTGTAAAGAATTTAAGAAAACTGGAAAGATTGCAAGTTAACTTCTGCACCACTGCATGCCCTCCAGTCATGCTCGCGTAGATTATTCAGTTGTGTTCACCTTTTTCGTAGTCAGAAGCTGCTGCATTTAGAGATTATTTGGTTTTACTAATGATCATCATTCTTAATAAATTACTTGACGAGGAGGGCTCTGTCTGTCGCCTGCTTCTCACACACATTATGTCTCTCAGCTAAGGATTTGCTCCGTCGTCCTCCTTTCCCTCTGACTGCACCTGGACCTCTGTAATCTCTCTGTTCTCTGTTCTGTTGCATGCTGTGTTTTTTACACTAGCTAATGGATGCTAACCTGCATTGATAAACATTAATGGCTACATTGCCTCCTACCTGGCTCTGGATGGACATGATTCGCCTGCGATTGCTCTCCTGCTGCACTTGTTCTAGTTTCAACCTCAGATTTATTTTTATTTTTATATTTACTCATAAAATCCCTTAAGCCTCTGCTTTGATCTTCTCTTCTTTGCTTTTCTTTCATGTGCACCAGACTTCTGAAAACCAGACCTTCTGAAATTTTACTTGGGCAGCTAAATAAACTTCAAAAGTCGCCTTAATGGCCAAACCGTTTTTATGTTGGGGTGGGGGTATTTCTGTGTCCTTATTAAAACAAACTAACAAACTAAATATAGAAATATGAATAAAAAATTATTATTAACTCAAATATTGAATATTTTTTCACATAAATAAACGACATTTTGAAAATGCATTCCTGCCTATAATTTAACGTCAGAGCCCCAGTTCTGGATCCGGGACAATCGCAACGTTTGTCCCCCCCGACAGCAGACGTGCTCAGTGAATAACTAAATTAAATGCTACACCAGTGGTCTGTTATTCCAGTCCTCGGGGACATCTGTTCTGGAAGTTTTAGATCTGTCCTTGTTTGCAGCACAGCTGGTTTAAATGAATAGATCATAAACAGGCTTCTGCAGAACTTAACGAGACACTGAACCAGTAGCTGGAGCAGTTTAATCGGGTTTGTTGGAGCACGGAAACATCCAAAACATTCAGGATACCGACCCTTTAGGCCTGCATTTTCACAGCACAGAATGACAACTACTTCATTTATTAATTATTGCAACTGAACTGACTGAAATCTGACAAATTGTTAAATTGCTGAAGAGGATATTTTGGTAGGAGGTTCCTATTATTTTTAGGAAAGTGATACCAAAATGGCACCAGAGGAGGAGCATTCCCCTCTACCTTCAAGAATCTAGATCTGCCCACAGCCTGGACCATTTTAAATTGCTTCTTAAAACTTATTTTTATTCTTTGGCATTTAATTAAAGTAGTGTTTGATACTTTGTTTTTATTCATTTGTGTTGTTGTCACTCTTGTAAAGCACTTTGGTGCAGTTCTATGCCTGTTTTAAAGTGCTATATAAATAAATTTGACATTGACATTGACATTGACATCTATGGAGGACTCCCTTCATCAAAAAGCATTTCCTCTCTGAACACCTCCAACACTCCAACACCACCATCTTTCTGTGACTTGGGACTTCTCTACTAGTCCTGCTGGTACTCCAGCCCTCCCCACAGCTCTGTTCTGGTGTTTTGAAAGGGCTTTACGTTGAAATGATCTCTAACAGATCCCTCTGCTCCCACCAGGGTCAGTACCTGTACCTGCATCAGTGCATTCGGGATGTCCTCAGAGCCCGGAAGCTGCGCTGTGAGCAGGAGAGCCTCGTCCACCCCGTCCTACGAATGTGAATCCCAGCTGGCAGAGAGGTGAGCGAGCCAGCAGTCGCGGTGTGGCTTTTCAACGAGCGTCAGAGAAATCACTAATCGGAAATGTTGATCCCTTCCCACAGAGACACTGTGATTGTACTGCCTACGGAGAGACTGTTGAGCTTTACAGAGAAACACAGCCATTTATTTTTCTATCAATGTTCATATTTTATTCTGCAGATTTATGATAATTTATGTAACGTGAACTGGAGCGTGTCTGTGATTGTACACTGTGTGTTTCTGTGTCACGGTGAAGCTGTGGGTGGAAACAGCCTCGGGAGACTGAACGTTTTTGATCAGCCTTGATCGCCAGTGCACACTCGGACAGCTAAAGATCTGTTCAGACTGCAGCAGAGTCAGCTCCTCGTCACACATGTATTTACAGATGAACAACCGTACCTGTATGTTACCTGTTCATCTGCTTCTGCCTTAACCCGTACCTGGAGATCTGCTTGTTGTAGCCATACCTGTACCTGTACAAGTTCTGTACCTGTACCTAAACATACCTGTCTGTGAACAGCTCATTAAACACACAGCACGTGTACAAATACCTGATTTCTGTGTTTATTGATCAAAATTGATAGCTACTCAGCATCAGTCAAAAGCATGTAAAAAAAAAAAAAACTTTTGCAAAGCTACAAAATGCTTCAACTTTGCTGTAGCAACTCTGTAACAATCTAATAACGACACTGCAACGACTACATAACACCTCTGAAACAATGGTGCAAAATGGGCATGACAACATGAATAACATTGACTTAACACAACAAGAACATGGCAAAAATGCAGCAACATTGCTCTGACAATTTTACATAAAGACTTCTTCAACATTGCAGTTTTCCTAAAAAAACAAACAAAAAAAAAAACATACAACCATGCAACCAAAGTGCAAACATGCAAAGAAATTACCCAACAACGCTGCAAAAATAGTATATCACCACTGTGACAACACTGTAACAACTGTAAGAATCCTACAACACTTTAAATGTTCCTTAATGGTAGTATAACAACCCTGCAAAAATGCTGTACCAACTATGCAACAACACTTCAGTAGCACGGGAAAAAAAAATGTGTAACAGCACTAGAACAATCCTGCAATAAGCGAAAATAATCCAACAGCACAGTCACAACACTGCATCAAATAAAGCAAAAACAGTAAAAAAAAAATTTAACAACACTGCATCAAATAAAGCAAAAACAATAAAAACATGTAACAACATTGCAACAAATAAAGCAAAAACAATAAAAAATGTAACATTACATCAAATAAAGCAAAAACAATGAAAACTATGTAACACTGCATCAAATAAAGCAAAAACAATAAAAAAAATGTAACGACATTGCATCAAATAAAGCAAAAACAATAAAAATATGTAAACACTGTAAAACCATTGTAACAATACTTTAATGTTACTCTAACAAGGTTTTAATTACGCTGCATTAATACAACAGTCCAGGAAAAATGCTACACCACTGAAACAATACTATAGGGACACTAATACAAACATATTTTTTATATAACTACAACAAATTGTAACAGCAATGCAAACCCTTTTTAAAAATACTTTAACACTATGACATTAATTAAAACACTGATTTAACAAACCATTACACTAGCACTGCAACAATACTGTAGAGATGCTGATATAGTTACTATCATGATCATCATTATTATTATTGCAACTTTATTTAACCAGAAAAGATCCAATGAGATTTAAATTTAATCTATAACATGGTAACAACACTGAGCAATTCTACAAAAAAAAGCTTCAACCTTGCTATGGCAAAGCAAAACCATTGTGATTACACAATAAAACCTTGCAATTCTCACTACAACACTGCAAAAATTTTATAACAGCAAACAAATTCCCGAATACTGAAATTACGCTCAATGCCATCACACAGGAGCTGGGTACAAACAGCAGAAACACACTGAAGCACAGCACGTTGTGAAAAACCGAAGCACTTTGTGTTGGAGTTAGGGCTGGACGATATAGAATAAAAGTATATTGATAAAATAGAAATCATATTGATCGATATTGATAATTATCAAAAAAAAAAATCTAAATATACATTTTAAGTGCAGACCCTGGCCATTTTATGCTGTTGCTTAATGTCCTATTTTTAAATGAATGGATTCAAACACAACCCTTTATTCAAACAACTTTTTACGAAAACTGTAAGTGTTAAAAAAGAAAAAAAGAACACGTACTCTCTGAAGGCTGATGGCGTTTTCCTGGGTTTGTGATTGGTTGGACGGATGCAATGACTGTAGTAATAACCTACATGACAGGCTAGAATGCACTGTTCTTTTACTTAACTTTTTATTGACCCCTGTTTTTTTTTTTATGGTGAACCATACGTCTATCTATCGATATATATCGTTATTGAATTATCGTCCAGCCCTAGTTGAAGTTCAGTAACTTTCAGGGTTAGTCCTTTTTTGTACTAGTTTTATAAGTTTACCTCACATGTTTAGTGTGTTGTGGGCCTGTGTTAGTTATTATTATGTACCTGCTGTGCGTTTTTTGTGAGTTTTTGAATTACTGTGAGTGCTTTGTCTAACTATGTTTTTTTTTTCGTTTTTTTTTTTTTTTCGTTTTTTTTTTGGTGCTACTGATAAACTCTTGTGTGACTTGTTGGATTTTGTGTCACATTGTGAGTCTGTTTTCCCGCTGAGAAACTGCTGCATTACTAACCCTGTTTGCGTTATTGTGACTCTTTTGTGTGTCGCTGTTTTTGTGTTGTGTGTCATCGTGTCTACGTCGTGTCGCTGTGAGTTTGTTGTGAGTCATCCCGTCTCTCTCTGCTGAGTCTGTCCTGTCCTCGGCCTTTACTTCGTCTTCTGCGCATGCGTCTCAAGGCCATCGCAGAGCCGGAAGTCGAGCAGTGATTTAGCCCCACAGACAGCTAGCAGCGGAAAGATTTAGCGAGTTCACAAAAGTTATTTTTTAGACGGAAAAAGTTATTTTCGAAGGAACCCGGGAGCTCACAGTGACCCAACGGGGACGCACGATGGATTCTGACCGGTTTCGGTCGTTTGTTTCCCGCGAAGGGGAGCGTTAGCGGCCCTTGAAAGAAGTTGTGATTGTTTTTTGGCGCTCCGGGAGCTAACGCTAGCTGCTAACGCTAACCGCTTACGCTTTCTGGACGGACGGAACCGAGCTGCTGGAGGTCCGAGGAGGTTCGGACAGAACAGAGTCCCTTCTCCGCCAGCCGGAGGCCCGGAAGGTTCGGATGCTGGAAGCCGCCCCGCTGTCTCAACCCGGTGAGTTTGGGCTGAAGTGCCTTAGATTGACTAGCCAGTGCTAGGGAGCTGCTGCCTACTAGCTGCCATTACAGAAACATCTCTGGTAAGTTTCATCTGCGTGACCAGAATCTCATAAACTCACCTAGCTCTGGTCACACCTGGCTAGCTCAGCCAGTGAGACTGCTTAGCTACATTATCGCGTTCACTGGACATTAACAGCAACAACAACCCGCAATAAAAACCCATCCAGTCCGCACTGATAAGTAACCTGTCAGTGTCTGAACCCTGCAGGTTGATTGATTGATTGATTGATTGATTGATTGATTGATTGATTGATTGATCCATAGGTGATGAATGAATGACGCTGGCGTTGGCTCGATGTCGCAATGCCCAGGTCAACTATCTGAAACTCCCATCAACCGCACAGTTTTAATTCAAAACCCCTAAATTTATTCACTTAATCAATAATATGGGATCTAATCGGGTGTCAGGGATTTTGGTCCAGAGTAAAAAAAAAAAAAAAACAGGAGCATTTTGGTCTGGTGAAGGAATCGGGTTCTTGTTTTTGTTTTGATTGGTGTGTAATTGTGTGCAGGTCTGTGACGAACTAAATGATCCCAGGTGATATTTGTAAAACAAAACGGTAACAGATTATTGTGCCTTTTGTTTAACCCAATGATGACAGCCTTTTTTTTTTTAAATAAAAAGATGTGATGTTCTACACACAATAAAAACTAAACAGAAAAAGTGTTAAAACCACCCAATGTCACCGTTGTCATCGCAAAGCATTCAGTCACAAAACAGTTTACTGGAGAAATTCACCAGAAATGTTCAACAAAGGACGTTTGATTAATGTTTTGCTGTTTATGTTTAGCGATTAGTATCAATTGATTGTTTGCTGCCCTTTTGTTTAACTCAAAGGTCACGTTAATCATAATGTCTTTTATTTATAATGCGCTTTACATTTCCAAGAGATGTCAAAGGGTTACAGTTAATAGAAAACGGATAATAAAATAAGAAAAGGGACATTGAAATGCAATTAAAATAAAAGTTTTAAGGCAATTATGCGCAAGAAAACTAAAAGCAAACCATTAAAAACATTACGTAAAAAATGGAAGGTTTTAAGGCCTGTTTTAAAATGTGACAAGGTCTGCAGACCCCTCAGATGTGGAGGCAGATTGCTCCACAGCCGTGGGGCGTCTCTATCTATCTATCTATCTATCTATCTATCTATCTATCTATCTATCTCTCTCTCTCTCTCTCTCTCTCTCTCTCTCTCTCTCTCTCTCTCTCTATATATATATATATATATATATATATATATATATATATATATATATATATATATATATATATATATATATATATATATACGTCTGATAAAATTCCACTGAAGTCCGATCCAGAATCACAATATATTCTGGGAAATATCGTCAGAGGGCAGGATTTAGCCTCTCACGGTCAAACTGAGAAAGGGTTGGTAGTGGGGCTGAGCTGTTTTTAAGGTTAAATGTTACATTTAGACAGGGTTAGGGTCACAGTTTACATCCGGTCTTTTTTCCTCTTGGTCCTTGTTTCAAACAGGTAAACAAAACACAACTCAATAATTATCGATATCGACTGATATGAAAGGCTTATTTCTGGATACATATTTCAGCCACATCGCACCGCTTTCTCAAAAATATATTTTTATAAATAGCCGCAGATAAATAATCTGCCACGTAACAGATGTTGCAATGGATGACAGGTTTTAAATCCTGAAAATAAGTCATAAATTATGCTGGACTCTGAGCATTTGCTCTGAAGTAAAACCTGTTGATATTTGGTATTAAGGCAACTGATAACATTAATTAACAAATATTTTTTGAGATTACCCAAACACGGTTTTGTTGAACAAAAACAACCTCATCCATAAACCCAGATTATCTTGTAAATGGGACTGAATAAAAAAAGATAACAAAGATTTTATGGGTGTGATTACCTTATTGAGAATTCATTAAAACTGCTACTCAGTAGTTAATAAAATGCTGTTAAAGCTATGTCCACACAGCGGGGAAATGCGATCCATATCCGTCTTTTTCACAGGAGTATGCAACGGGCCAGTCTCGATCTTTTCACCCCCCAAAAAAATCAGATTTGGGGCACTTCCATATATGGTACTAATTCAGAAATGTATCGGATATTCTTCAAAGCGTCTGAACGGTCGTGTCGCATTTTATCCGTCTGTGACGTCAGTCTTCTGGCTCCAGCTACACTTTCACACACAGCAGCAGCAGCTAGCGCGCCATAAAAGATCGTTATTAATTGCTGCACTGCGTTTTTCTTACCTATTACCTAGCTATTAGGGTTAGGTATCATCTAGGATGAGCCGATACGATACGGTTCTCGATACATAAGCTCAGCTTGATTTGATTTGACTCTAATATCGATATTTATTACTTTCAAATTAATGCTCAGTCATTCAATCAACAAAACCAGCCAAATATTACATTGATGTTAAATTTATTGAACACTGATATAATAACAGGAAAATAAAGCATTTGGTTGAATGCATTTAACGTATCACAGAAACCAAAAATGTGCCCAAACGTCTGATTTTAGGGACAAAGGTGCTTCTAAAATCCTGTCGGCCGTTCCGCAAATTCGTCTCACTTGCTCTTCCTCGCTGTGAACAGTAATGACGCGTTTTAATAACGCCCCCTAGAGGTTGGGGGGTATATTGACATTGAAAGCCAGAATATCGATATTAAATAATTTTTAAAAACATCGATGTTAATCTTTGTATCGATTTTTACTCACAGCCCCTCTTGCTATGATGTGGTCTTAATAATGTTGGCTCCCATTGCTCAGCAGCTTTATAATAATGAAAGGAGAGACACCGGATGGTCTTTTTGTTTTTAGATATATATATATTTTTTTTAACAAACTTCCTGAAACAATTACATTCACCATTACTTCAGTAAAACAGCGCGCTGCTGTGTGACGTCTCCTTCTGGTTCTGGTATCTGCACAGACGGGTCGCACCGTTCAGACAGCAGAATGATGGCGGCCGCATTCAATAGCTGAATAAACGGCCTTAGATGTGACAGAGTCGGTTAATTTGAACGCTGTTCATTTATGCGTTTAGCTGCCAGTGGAACTGGAAGGTTTGAAGGAGGAACCTCCAGGGATTTCCCCTTATATCTTAGCAAATAACTTCCTGGTAATTCAACGAAGAAATAAATGGGAATACGGCCGTTGTGGTTTACGACGGATGGAAAATGTTGGTCAGAATAAATTAACTAGTGAGTTTTTATAATAAAATTGGCATAAATAGAGTTAAGTGTTGGTTTTCTGCTCAGGTTAGTGAGATAAAACCAACTCAGGGTTGTATTGATTACGGGATAATAACCGATCATGGGAACAGCTTCTAATCGTTTTATTTCCTTACGCCTAACACACGATCTCAGAGGGACGTGGAGTCCTGCAGTTTAATGCGAGTCAACACGTTTTCGCTTTGAACGGCCATCAAACGAAAGACGTCGTGTAAAAGATGAACGGGAATATTTAAGGTGAGAAGGAGCAGAACCTTTTCTGGGTTTGTTCTGTCAGAACACGCGCCATTCACACATTCAAACGTGCCTTATCCTCAGTATAAACTCAAACCCGTCGCTGGTGAAGTGAGTTCTTAGTCGGCAAAAGTCTGAATGCAGTTTTGTTGGATTTAATATTAAAAAAAATCATCAAAAATACTGAGTTTTTTTTTCTTAATTTAAAATAAGACATGTCTTCTTGAGCATTGCAGAATACTGTGGGTTTAAATCAGCGCTGCACAAGTTGAGGAAAAGATGCAACTATGACGTTGTTTTTGATTCTTGCGATGACAGTGTTGGTCGTGATTAGGGCGGAGCGATTTATGCCGAAAATGAAAATTGTGATTTATTTAAACCATAATTGAGATTTTCATTTTGCCTTTTTGTCTACTTAAACCACAAGCAACAAAAATTGCATGTAGGTAAAAACGTTTGTAAACAAGGACTATTTAAAACAAGATTTTATTAATCAGAATATTCTTATTCAAGAGAACCTCTTGTCTGTGTGTTAAACAGCTTGACCGCTACTAAAAAGTATAATTTTTATAAACTCCAAAACAAATAATAAAATTAGATTATCTCTCTGCTACAACTCTCTTCCCTTCCATGTGGAGGCAAACTAGGGCTGGGCGATAAATCAATTTAATCGATTAATTCGAATTTACAATTCTTTAAGATTTCATTTTTGGAAAATCTGGATTTTATTTTGCCAATACACTCATTGGGTTTCCATGAAGAGAACAGCATGTGATGCTGAATATATGTTTAGGCAAATGTATTGTCAAAATATTGTTAAGTAGAAACTTTTTTTTACCATAATACGAGGTACTTCATTTACTTATTTATTTATTTTTTTAACTTAGGTTGAAGTTCACAAGTGCACTGAAGCCTGTTCTTAGCTAAATGTGTAAAACCACTAGCAGCAAATGTTTTGTTATATTTTCATTGTTTATAATGGCACGGCTGCCATCTTGTTTTACAAGAATGTTTCACAGCTTGTTTTTAGTTGCACTTTGAATTCAGGTCAACTCCCTGACGAAATGCTTGACATAAAAGCAAGGTTTTAAAATAATTTCTTTTTATGAAACAAAAAGGAGGAAAAAAATCGATTAATCGGATTTGGTATGATAAAATCGGAGATTTATTTTTTAATCCATATCGCCCAGCCCTACGGCAAACCCACTTTAAGCGTTTTTAAACACCTAAAGGACGCGTCTGATGCATTAATTGTTACGTAGCCAAAAACTACCGACCTCTTTGCTTAGGAATTTTTTTTTTTTATTGGGATATAATTGCAAGTGCGATCAATTGTCCAGCCCTATTTGTGATTAGCCCTCTCCTCCTCCTGTTGCAGTGAATATTATCTCCTAAACTCTTCTTGAGTTGCTGCATATCAGTCGTTACATTAATGGTCCTAGAAGGCCATGAAAGTAAATCCTAGTGTGCATCACCGGTGAGGAGACTTTGAATGCAGTATGGCGTGCTCCTTCAGCTTTACGGGGGCTCTGACGTTAATGCCCAAACCTGTGGTTCGTCTTGAAAAACGAGTTTTTTTCTAATTAGTATTGGGGTTGTGTTGCCACAGATTAATCCAGTATGTTGTGCAGCTCTAGTTTACGTGTACAGCAGTTAATTCGTAGATTTCTGTCGCCATCTTTTCAGAGGCGACAGCAGTCACTGGTGACGGATGAAGGAACAAGAAACTCTTTTAAACTTTCTGTTCAGCAACAGAACATAAACAGTCCAGGTTCTCTGACAGTCTTCAATCCCATGTGGGCGGCAGAGAGGCAGCGTTTAAGCAGAGGTTCTCCTTTTATTACAGGGTGCTTGTGCAAGTCTTGAAAGTCTTAATAAGTATGGAATTTTAAAACACTGTTTTCCAGACCTTGAAAAGTCTTGAATTTTGTGTGAAAGTCTTAATAAAGTATGGGGAAAAAAATTTAATTGTAGAATTTTACAGTATGCTCAAAGGCATTGTGAAATGAGAAATAGGAAGGTAGGCTATAAAACTATAATTTTACTAACTGGTCACGTTCTGGATTAGCCTAATGGAATCAAACACTTGTTTGATGTGAAATTCATGTACTTGTGATTTTCATGTTTTGAAACGTTTTCATCAGTAAAAGCATAATTTACTGTGAATAATGCATTTGTTCATTGAATACTAGCCTATAATAAATAACATTTCTAATAAACAGTTTGTACAATCTCAGCCAATGAAGTAGGCAGTAGGCACACAAGTATACAAGTACATAAAGTTAAGGTCTTGGGGAAAAAAAAAATATCAGTTTTAAAAAAGTTTGGAAAAAGTCTGGAATTTTAATTTGGAAAAAGAGCAAGCACCCTGTATTAAGATTAAATTAATCTTAATTTTAGTTGTGCCATCTCTCGGATAAGTGGGACATTAATCTGTTTCAGGTTTGCACATTTTTTTTCCTCTCTAAAATCAGTGCTCGGGTGTTTCTGGTCGTATTGAAACAATGTAAGAATAAAACTAAGCGTGTGGTTATTGGGGGAAACTGACTCAGATCAGACACTCCCTGCTTGTGTATCACTCAGGAGGGGTAAAATATGCACCTTTGCAGGCTCTGTCCCGTTTTAAAAAACCTCCTCGGAGAGGATGTTGCAGAACTTTTAAAGAATATTAGTTAAGTTGGGAGAAGGCTTGTTTTATTTAGTGGATTCACCGTTGGTTCACACGGCGATGTGGGAGAAGGAGCGTCTCCCTCGCCTCCATTTTTCATAATCAACAGAAGAAGAAAAACATGTTGAGTTTGTTCAGAGGAGCAGCTCCGTGTTTGTGTCTGCTGCCGCTCCTCCAGAGCCGTCTGAGGTCCAGAGAGCCAACATGGAGTCCCGTCTCTCCGGCGGTAGAAACTAGGGCTGAACAATTAATCGCATTTTCAATGTAATCGTGATTTTAAAATAACGCAATTTCCAAATCATAAGGCTATGTAACAATTAGTGAATTAGACACGTCCATTAGGTGTTGGTAAAATGTTTAAAGTGGGTTTGTCTCCACATGGAAGGGAAGACAGTTGCAGCAGTGAGACAATCTAATTTTATTACTTGTTTTAGAGTTTGTATAATCATACAAAGCATTAAGTTCAGGTCAATCAGTTTAATAAATAGACTTGCTGGTTGGTTGGACTTTATGTTCAACAAGGATTGATGTCCAATTAAATTAAAAGCTGTTCTCTTGAATAATATTCTGATCAATAGAAACATTGAAAGTTCATATTTAAAATAGTCCTTGTTTACAAACATCTTTATTTAGAGGCCATTTTTGTTGCTTGTGGTTAATGCAGAGAAAAGTCAAAATTGCAAGTTTGATTGAAATATATTGTAGGCAGAACGCAATCATTTCTGCTCTGAGTTTAGATGCTGTGGGTCTTTTAGCAACTAATCCACATGGCTAGCAAACAAATTGATTTGTTGTTTGTATATATTTTGAAACACATGATAAATTAAACTGGAAAAAATTTGTATTAAATCACAATATTAAGAAAAAAAAAATCGCAATTAGATTATTTTACAAAATCGTTCAGCCCTAGTAGAAACATCTCTTCCAGTAACAGCTCGTGTTTTTCTGCAGAGGATCAAACCGCAGGGAGACAGTTTATCTCCACAAATCTGTGGTTTAGTCTCATAATTCCTCTAAGCAGAAGGCTGAATATCACCCGTGGCGTTCGTAAACCTCTTTAAACAACAAGCGTCGTTTCTGGAAGCCCATCCCTAGCCGCCGTTTCTTGATGGCGCTTACCAGCAGCGGTGGACGCGAGGAGCCGCACGCCCAGTTTCAGGAAGGATTTGTGACTTTAGTGAAACCGTCTTCATCTTCCAGGCCTGCGTGTCTCTGGTCAGCGTTTTTATAAACAGCTGAGCGCGCCGCAGCTTCTGCTCCTATTAACGAACACCAGCTGGTAACGAGAAAAAGGCCCACCAGCACCGACGCTGGTTTTATAGATCTGGCCTAAAAACGGTGATTATGGACTCCTTATACCAGGGGTGTCCAAACTTTTCTTCATGTGAGCCAAAATTGTCAAGTCAAAAGTCCTGGAGGTCCATAAATGCAGTTTAAAGACAAACTCAATTTATTTAAACAGTATATTGTGATTTAAAATCGTTTTCTGACCTGTTCCACAAAATATGGGCACGCTGTATTTTAATTAAAGAAATTAGTCAGATTTTCTGTAGAAAGTGGATGTGTTAATTATTGTAGATCCAAAACTTAAAAAGGGGTTGTCCACGTTTCGCCTCGTTAAGAGACGGCCATACGGTTTCCTGATTCTTTTGGGGTCAAAAAAAAAAAAAAAAATCAGCAATCAAAACAGAATTTGGGTCAATCTTTTAAAAAAAAAACGCTTCCTGTGTTTTAATGAATAATATTTCAATGCACATTTTGGTGCACCAATGTCTGCATTTGAGTAAAAGTCAATGGATAGATGTGGTCTTATTTACCATGAAATTGAAGGGAATGTAAAAAAAAAAAAAAAAGACATTTTATGTTGTACGTGACATTTTTAATTGTGAGATTTTAACTTGTCTGTAATAATGTAATAATTTAAAATGATATAAGTCTCCATCTGCAACAAACCACTTGTGCCAGTGGGCCAAATCAAGCTTGAATTGCTTTTGGGGGGCCGCACAAAATCAGTCCGAGGGCCGCAAATGGCCCCCGGGCCACAGTTTGGACAGCCCTGCCTTATACGGTGCGTTAAACCCACTGAGCTATATAATACACTGGAGTGCTGATTTTGCCGAAAAACTGAAGTCACTGGCCGCCATCTTGCTACTCCCTACTCTCACAGAATCTCATAGGATTTGGTTGCAACAACAAGCAGTTTTCTGGCTGTGTGAAAACGTTTCACAGGTAATTCTACAGTCAGTGGATGTACTAACACTATCAACTACTAGGAAATGATGTGCTGAAATATTTTACATGTTATTCATATTAAATATATACATATGTATATATAAGTATGTGTATATGTATATATGTATATATATGTATACACATATGTAAATATGTTTTTGTATATTGTTATTTATATATTTATAAATGTTAAACATATATATTTAAATGAATAAAATGCAAAATATTTCAGCACATGACTTTCTCAGTACTTGATATTTTTTAGAACATAACATAAAAGTATATGGCATTTGACATTTTAAAAGTCTTAAGCCCCCCCTGAACATGAGAAAATCCTCGTTATTCGATGCTGTAGCGCACATATTCCCTAGTTACTGGGGGGAAATAGGGAGTACCAATATGGCGGCTGGTGGCTTCAAAGCGACTCGTTCAAACAGACGGTGATTAGCACTCCAGTGTATTATATAGCTCAGTGGTTAAACCACATTTACTACGCGGTGGTGATGGTTTTTTTTTTTTTTTTTTTTCTTTTTTTTACTTATGTTGAAACTTGTTTTTTATTGCAGTTTGCTATGAAAGTACACAGCCTAAAAGTGAAATTAACTCGGGAGGTTAGAAGAACATTTTGACTGTTTTTGGGGTTTTGATGAAAGCAGTTCTTTTACTCTAACCTAGCTTAGACCAGGAACTGGTTAAGGACCCGCTTCACGGAGCCAAAGTCAGATAGTCATGATGCTGGACAGACAGAAATCCTATTTTTTTGGTCTCCTTTGTGTCAAACCTGGGAACATTCTGAAATAACGCTGTCACATTTTGACCCACAGAGCCGCCGTTCCTCCCTGCAGACCCTCTGAAGCTCTGAGGATGGAAGCAGAGCTGCTGGAGCCCGGATCTAGGTGAGTAGTGCCCCCCCGACGCCTCGCCGGCTGCCCACGGCCCCCCCCCCCACCCCCCACTGAAGACTTCCTCTCTTTCAGACGTCAGATGGTGCTCTGAAGAAGCCATGGGTAGCTGTCTAAGCTGTCCAGAGAAAGAGTCAGTTCCAGATAATCATCAGAGCAAATTCAGGGTGAGTTCCTGCCTCTACCTGCCCGTCCTCCCCGCCCACACCCTCACTTACTCACTAATGACCGTCCCACGCTCTCGTTTCACAACCAGCCGTTCCACCTGAGAGACAGACACATTTCGGCTCCTCTCATTATTAGGCGCTTAGAGCAGGTGAGTCACCTGGAGCTCTTTCTCCAGCTCAGCAGTCGTTATAAATCTGTTTGACGGCTTAGAACAGCTGATCAATTAGAGGCAAGTGGCTGTGAAAATTCCTGTCCAGCCTACAAACACATTGCTGCTTTAGTCTGGATCATATGAAGTGTTTTCTGTCCCTGAACGTCAGATCTTCTTTGTCTGTGGAGGACGTTGTGGTTTTGATGTCTTCCTCTAAACGAAGCTCAGATTGATCATTCTTTACATTAGCTGCAGTTGAGACTGGTTGTTATTGAGCTATCTCATTTTTTACATGTTTATTTTTAATTCAATAACCGTGGTTCTTCACTAAAGATGCACCAGTGCACATTTTTTCACTTCCTATCCCAGAATTTGGGGATCTGCCGATGCTGCTGTTTGCTTTAATGTTATCATCATATTGCTGCTTTTTTAACAGTCAATAAGATAATAAACTCCTTTCTACCTGCAAGTATAATATGTATGAATGTAAGCATGTATACAAAATACTAGTGTTGCGCCGATGCCATTTTTTGGCCCCGATACCTGGCTGTGCAGTATTGGCCAATACCAATACCATCTGTTTGAAATTGATGTGTGTGTATATATATATATGAAGAACTGCATACTATTTAGGGTGGTAGAACTTTTTATTGCATACCTGGAATGGGTGACGATAGTTGAATAAACTTTTGGCTCTCAAAGACCAAAAATAGTGCAATATTTGTGAAATTATAACATGTATAAAGGTAGTGCAACAGTAAGACAGTAAAATTACGTTAATAATTGAATAATCTCTTTTAAACCCTGAGTTTTGGCTCTCAAATGCCAAAATAGTGCAACTTTCATGAACTTATATAACATGTATAATACTAGTCGGGAGAGAGAGAACGCTGCGTTCAAGTGGCATACAAACATCAAAATGGTATCGGTGCCTATTTGTTGGTACTCGCCGATACCGATACCATTTTAGTGCTGGATCTGGGCCCCATACGATACTGGTATTGGTATCAGTGCAACACTATAAAATACAACTTGGGATAAGTGTGAGCTCACAAAAGAAGTCAGAAAAACAGTAAATCTCGTTCACAGGAAAGTAAATGTGCAGCTGCACAGGTTTCAAATTGACTATTTATGAAATCCCAGAGAGATATCCACAAAGCTGGTCAAGATTTTTAACCTAACTTTATTTAATTCACTTCTGATGATATTTTTGTATTCTACTTTAGCTTTGTCTTTTTTACCCCCCCCCTTAATTGTAGCAATTTGAAACATGTAAACCACATGTAAAGTGGATAATAAATTATTATTATTATTATTATTATTATTATTATTATTATTATTATTATCTAACGCTGCCTCTTTCCAGGACAGATAAAGTGCACTGGCTGGACAACAAATCATAAGCTTTCAAATATAATTTAAAAACGTGCAATAAGGGGTTTACCATGAATGCTAATTGCTGATGAAAGCTTTCACGTTTACCTTGTGGAATGACTCCAGAGGTGATTCCTGCCGCCTGCTTCTTAAACGCTCCTACATACTCGCGCGTATTTGACTCTGTGGACGTCCACCGGACACGTATTCCCCACACTGGCTACATTTTTCTCTACAGGTTTACGAGTTTTATGTGTGACGGTGAGCTGGTGGGCCGAGCTGCTCCGAGCTGATGCAGCATCATGCAGTGGCTGCCTGGTGGAGACTAGACGCCGCTAGACGCTCAATTAGCTCATTTAACTTAATATTATACGTCCCCTGCTTTGTCAAACTAGCAAATGTTGGTGAAGGTTCTCAGTCATCCAGGTCATGGTCATTCAAAAAAAAAGTAAAAAAACAAAGCAACTGGACTTGTTTTTCGTAGTTGAAGACGTTTCGCTTCCTCTCCAGGAAGCTTTCTCAATTCAAAAAGTCTGGAGTAATGTGGAGTAACAAGCTTTATACTACTGCCAAACAAAGGCCTTGTAATGGGTTAGATAACATGCAAATTCAACAGAAACAGGTCCACCCCTTAGTAATGGGCGATCGTTAAAGCCATTAAGGCAGCAGATTGAACAGAAACTGGTCCACTCCTCTGTAACGAGGAGTTGTTAGGGTTGTTATTGGCTTGGCTTAAAGGAGCGACGTTTTGATCACCAATATGAGGGTGATGAGTTAAGGTGATGATTTGCCGGAATTAATTCTATAGCTGTGTTGTAAGTTTTTGAGAGTTAGAACCTAAGGCCTCCTCTTCTGTTTAAGGTTGGTTGTTTTTTTACTTTGTTTGGAATCAAACTAGCAAAGTGTGGGAAATATATAATTTTATCACAAGAAATGTAGGAGATTGCTTGACCATGAAGTCTGTGGGCAGCTAGCAGTTTGTGCAGAGTCTGTTGCGCTGGCTAAAGTATCTCAGCGCCATTTATTGTTTTTTTTTTTTTTGGATGTTTAAGTCTGTTCTATTGTTGGTCATCAGGTTTGTAAGATTATATGTTGTGGTCTTGCTTTGCGGTGTTTCTGATGGGACATATTTCCACACAGTGAGCATGTTGTGATTAAAGGTTGGCTAGCTGCGGTGCCAGGCTCCGTGCAGCGCCTCTGCTAGCCGGCTGCTAACTGGGGAATGGATTTCCTGACCTGAAGCGGATCTCATCGTAAGAGGTGAATCAACTCCGTTCAGGAAATCCTTTCAACTGTTAGCAGCCAGTTAACGGAGCGGCTGGGAGCGACTGGAGATGTTCCAGCAGAAAACATTAAAGCACAGACGCAGCTTATGGATCGGAAATGTCCGCGGGTGGGATCGGAATTTTCACCTGTAGACATCACTATTTTTTTTAGTTCTTTATGTATAAAATTACATTTTTATTGCTCCTTTAACGGATATTTTTTGTTTCTATACAGTAACCTAAAAGGGGTTCCTGTTTTGTTATATTTTATAAATATCTCTAAGTTTATTAATGTGGAAGAAACCACAACTCTTTGTTTTTTCAGGCAGTATTTAATACAGTTGGTACAATAAGCTGCTAAAATATTATGATGTGCCTCTTTTTAAATTTAATATATTGTAAAAAAAAAATAAAATAAAATAAAAAAATAGGGCCCTTCATGCTATGGAAAGACCATCTTTATACAAGAGATCAATCAACTTTAAATTAACTCATTAATTGATTACTTGCATCCTTAGCCTGAATGGATCAAGACTCTCAGGCGCTGGAATGTTGTGTCTGTCCAGTTTGGGTGTATCTTCAATAAAGATATACTCACAGAGCTCTCAGATACCTTGTATGTGGAAAATATTTGATTCAAGTTATCAGGGACATTAAACCGATTCCATAACATATTGCGACTGTTTCTAGGTCATATCACACAGTCTCATGACACCTCAACATCTTAATTGTGTTTGAATATTTTGTCGTCTGTAATTTAAGTGTAATTTCATTACAGTTGCAGATGACCTTCTCCCAGTCTATTGAAAATAGGGTGGAAAGAATGTGGTAATAGTTCGGCTTGTTCTTCACTTTGATGTTCTGTTACTTCAAGGTACTTTCCCTATGAAGCAGATGGACAGGATTAAGATGAAATTAGGTACGCTAACCCTACAAGCTAACGCTGCGACGTTGATGTTTGAGAGCAACTTAAAAAGAATGTTACAGCTCCTGTATCTGCAACAGTGAAGTAGTAAACCTCCCGGACAACACGTTTAAATATTAGCTTCATGGAAATGAAGCTTCACCCAATGGCAGTTTTCTGTCAGGGCAGTCAAGATGCACTTCCCAGTTGCACAGCACTAAGCAACTAAATGGTGAAGCAACAACTAGGATTGTGCAATAAATCGATTTTATCGATTCATTTGAATTTGCAATTTATGAAGATTTTATTTTTGGAAAATCAAGATTTTATTTATTTATTTTTGCCAAGGTGCCCCATGGGCCTCGTGTGTGTGTGTGTGTGTGTGTGTGTGTGTGTGTATGAATCAATCAATCAATCAATCAATCAATCAATCAGAACTCTGTCCTGACATGGAAAGTGCCCATATTTTCTGAATATGTGTTTCAGAAAATATATTAAAGAAACATTTGTACCCTTAGACGAGGGCTTCTGCAACATCCAAAATAAGCCTCCACACCTTCAGGATCAATTAAAAAATGTTAAAACGAAGTAAAGCATATGATATAGCATAGCTACTGTATATTTGCACAATTATTCTAATCATAATCAGAGCTTAAAATGTATTTAAATATCATGATATGTTCAAATTTACTTTATTTTGAAAAAACAACTCCGGCTCCTGTATGTCTCCCTGCAAAGCTGCTGGGGTATGAAGCTACTGGTGGCCACTGCGCTGCACAGCTCTGGATAGAAAAGGAAAACTAGAGACGACAGTCCAGGGTAACTAATTTTTGGGGACTTTTCAGACGCCTCTAGCAACTTTTATTCAAAAAAGCGACTAGAGACAGATAATTCTCCCTATTCCCTCAGTGCTGTCTCAAAGGCAACTGCTGTGAGCTTTGGGAAAAGGCAAGTTATGCACTATTAATCACAATAACACTCATCTTTGTTCAAGTGGAACTTTTTATTTATTTTGCCCTTTTCTAAGGTTTGCACTTCAAGCCCATTAGGGAAATTCATCTTGGTTTGTTCATTTTTTTTGTGTCAAATAAAAACGTTTATTTGAATGATTTCTTTGTTGTTTCCAGTTTGGTTTTGGTTTTTAAGAAAAAAAATTTAATTAAAATCGTAAATCGAATGTATTGTGAAAATATGGAGATTTCATTTTCAGGCTATATCTCCCAGCCCTAGCAACAAAAAAAACTTTTCCATTTAGTTGTAAAGGTATCGGAGGCCAATGTGGCCGACAATAACGCAGGTTACAGTGGAGCCAGACTGAAGGTGACAATTAGAGCCGAAAACGTAAGAAACCATAGCCGCCGTGGTTGATCAATAAAGAAAATGTGTTGCAAAAATACCAGATAGACAGAAATTGTTCAAGGCTGCTGCTGAGTAAATCTGCATAGAGCAGATCACTCTCTGCACTGTAACAAAATGTTTTGTATGTTTCTGTTTTAAAAGACGATTTATTTTAGTTTAGAAAGATTCTTTATTCATCTCTCACTTGTAATATTTAAATATATCAACAGAAAATTGTAAGTCATATGGAAGCACACAGTTTTCAAATAAAAATAGTTGTACAGCTGAATCAGTAAGATAAGCACTTCCATAAAGGACATTAACTCTTATACCTATATAAAGTGTAATCTTGTGATACATAAATTGTATATTTCTCTAATCGAGGGCTAATTTGTCCCCTAATTATGTATTTCGTCTTATTAAAGAAGTCAAAATTGCGTTGTTTTGTAATTAATCATATATTTTCTTTATTTTTAACCAGAAGGAATCCTGTGCCTTCAAAAAAATGTAATCCAGAAATGGTATCGGGTATCAAGTATTTTTCCTATTATTGGTATTGAGTTTGAAGTTTTAGCACTGCGGTGACTCTGGTCAGCAGTAGGCCGGAGTCCAGAAAGAAATTAACCTTTTAAGTGTTGAAGCTTCTCTCTGATTTTTAGTTTTGGGGGAAGAAAAAAGGTGACATCAGCGTTAACGTGTCAAAGACGGAGCCACTTCCATATTATAGCTCCGTCATTGTGAATTTGCAGAGAACTTGGTTGCTTGGGTTAAACCTCGGCACCTCTGATACGGGAAACATGCAAAAGCGTTTCAGACGACATTTCCAATCCCAAATTCAATCCCAGCCCGAAATGGTGGCAAACAAGACTTAACGGGTCGTAACGAGTTCTGTTTCTGTAAAACCCACCAGACCCCTCAGCGTCTGTGCCGCGGCCGTAAAGCTGACCTCTGTGTGTGTTTTTTTGGTGCTGTCAGGTGATCAATGTGGACGACGATGGGAACGAGCTGGGCTCAGGCGTGATGGAGCTGACCGAATCAGAGCTCGTCCTCCACACCCATCGCCGCGACGACGTCAGGTGGCCTTACCTGTGCCTGCGTCGCTACGGCTACGACTCCAACCTGTTCTCCTTCGAGAGCGGCCGGCGCTGCCAGACTGGCCAAGGTAAGGGTCCGGGGGGCCGCAGCCCGGTGCGTTTTTGTCCGACGGACACATCTGCCTTGGGTGGCTGCAGGTCCTCAGCTGAGGAATCTCAGGTGTGCGTGTTTGCAGAAGGTTTTGTCGCGGTTGTACCTGTGAGCCTGAAAACAAACGACTGCAGATGATCAGGGGATCTCTGCAGACACCCAAACCGTGGCCCTGCGTGCAATCAGAGACAGCGCCCTCTGCTGCCCAATCAAAGCAATCGCAGATTTTTTTTCTTTACCTCCAATTAACTTAAAAATCTCCAGATGCTGATATTGTCTTCTGATGATCTAAGCTTTTTTTTTTGACAAACGATAAAGTTGTAGTTCACTGTTTGTCTGAAATAGTGATCAACACAGTTAGCACCATAGCTGTGTTTCTATATCCTCCATGCTCAGCGGTCCTTTGTGTTGAATAGATGAAATAAAGCAGTTCTCTGGTGTCTGTTTAACCTCATGTTGTAGCTGAAGCTCCTTGTTTTTGGTCTAGAGTATCATCCTCGGTTATCATTAGTGTAATAATCCAACTCAGCTTCAAATGTTTTCTGGAAACCCGACCGTCTCCCATTTGATGTTCCTTTTCAACACTAAAATCTCCCTGAAGAAGAAGAGGAGGAGGAGGATGAGGAGCAGACTGATCTGATCCGGCTCACTGTTCCCTGACACTATGTTGCCATTACAAGCTCACAGTTTACTAAATCTAAAAATAAAAATACATCTGTTGATATATTTGAAACACCTGCTTATATACAGTGATGTATTAAACTTGTTATTGTTTATATTGCGATGCGGAAAGTTCTGATGCAATTGTAAACAAGTTATGGACGTAACGTGTCAAACCCACCACCCAGAAACAAACGAAAACAAATACAAACACATCCACTGGCAAAACATTTTAGTTAAATGAAAAACACATTAAAGGGCTCAGAACAAAAAAGGGTCACTCTATAACAATCTGGACCAGCATGACTGCACTGCAAAAATGGATCTAAAAATAAGTAAATTGATTCTAAAATGGGTGTTTTTGTCCTAGATTTTAGCAGGTAAATAAGATTATCTGCCAATGGAATGAGTATTTTGACCCCTAATATAAGATAATTAGATATAATGCACTTGAAATAAGACGATGGAGATTAATTGTTCCTATTTTAAGTGCAAAAATCTTATTCTATTGGCAGATCATCATTTACCTGCTCAAAATGCCCCATTTCTCGACCAAGGAGCCTGAAGGCTGCTGCTTCAGGTGGTCAAGCTGGATTCTTGCTCAGTCTAGTGAAATCGGTTTAAAAATGGATGGGTAGATCTCAGTAGACTAATTTTATTCTCTTTGGTTGAAGGGGGTGCGGTTAAGTCATGTTGCCATGGAGTAAAAATGAGTTTTGTTGAGTTGATGGAGCTTTCTGGTTTGACTGGAACTCCCCCTAGTGGAATGTCGAGGTAACTGCAATAAAGAAGCGTCCTCAATGGATAAAGAAGGTGAACGCAGGCAGTAGTAAACATTTTTTCTAAATAAATGATCAGTACAGGAGGAAAACAAATTATTTAAAAAACAAAAAAAATAGGATAACCCACAAACTTTAGTTCAAATGAGAAGCTTGACAGATTGGTCAAGTTGCTGCGAGCTGCACAGGGCAGGCAGAAGTAGGGCTGGCTTATATATGGAGATTGTTTAAAAAGAGATTCATGATGAGATCATAGCGTTATAATTCTACTTTTATGTGTTTTAGTTGGTCGTTTTTCAGCCGTTTTTTCATATTTAACGACAGCTGTTTGTTAAAAAATGTGCCTGTGAGACATTTGGGACAAAGATTTGGTTCAGGGTCGACTTTTGTTAATAATTACTTAATGAAAAGAAAAACGTAACGAGATAAATATCGTATATCGACACTCAGCCTTAAAATATCAAGATACTATTTTCGGGCAGCCCTACTGGGAAGCTGAGCGTTCGCATCTCCTGGTTCAGTGAAACGTTGTTGAGGTGAGATATTATGCTTAACGCTGGTCAGCTGTCATCCTTTATAATATGGTTCCTTGTTTCTTGTATTTTTTAATTGTTTTAACAAAGATAACTTGCGGCTCTTAATTTTCTCTTTGTTGCAGAATATATGCGACCTTCATATGTTCACCATAAACATGCCGACCTCTGCTGATTAGCTTAAACCTGCCAGAATAACTCTTGACGGCTGTGTTAAAGCATCCTGTGCTTTTATTTAATATTCATTATAGCAGGACGTGATTTTTAAGAAGTCGATCTAATTATTTTGAGACTTTTCCAACTGATTGAAATTGAGATTTGACACAACGAGCAAAGATTTTCAATTCCAGTAAATAAATACTTTTTAGAAGCCATGTTGGACTCACTTTCATCCCCGTTCTCCAGCGCCGTTGCGTCACATAACCCAGTCATTAAACGCCGCTGCTGGACGGACACTGTGACTGATTAATCTGAACGTCTCCGGGGAAGATTATCCCTGTGATCCTGGCAGGAATAGTTGCAATCCACCCCACAAACTCCCTGTCGGATCTCCTTTAACCTCTCCGTTACCGTCTGGACCAGGGGTGTCAAACATACGGCCCGCGGGCCGGATTCGGCCCGCTGAACAATTTAGTCCGGCCCAGTGGCTAAATGCATTATCATTATTTTAAAAAAAAAAAAACATTTTTTCCAGTGTCCTGTCTGGCAATGAGGCAATAAGAATTGTTGTCTTAATGCCAAAAAGAGTTCATCAGATTTGACTTTCACAAGTGGAGCAGTACTGCTTTGGTCATAGTGCTCCGCTTGATTTATGAATGTGAATAGTTTTATTATGATTCATGCGGGGAATATCTCAAATGATATGGACACTACAATGTGAAAGTAGGAGAGGAAAGGAAGAACAAGAACAAAAAAAGTTGAAAGAAAAGGGAGATAAAAGGAAGCGAATGATAAAACAATTATTTAAAAAAACATGTACTTCGTTTAATTGAAAATATGCAGTTCCTTTATTGTCCACGAGGGGCGCTGTGTTTTAATCAGCAGATGGTAGCACTGCGCTTCAGATGTGGAAAATTGATTTTAAATAATTTCTTAATTTTTATCTGTTTGATGTATTTTGTCTTGCAGAACAGTGTTTTTAAGTTCCAAAAATGTGAATAAATGTTTTTCAACATTGTACAATCACTGTGATCAGTTCTTATGCATGATGCACAAGTAAATGTTTAACTGAGTAAAAGTATTGTTGAAATTGCACATACTTTTCTTAAAAATGCTAAGGTTATTCTTAATATATTGTGTAATAATGAAATTAATTTAATACAAAAATCAACAACAAGTCCACTTTTATTAGTTCTATCTAATCTTGCAATGAGTTTACTCGTGTGGCCCTCTTGAGATCAGATTAAGCTGAATTCAGCCCCCAAACCAAAATGAGTTTGACACCCCTGGTCTGGACGGTGGAGCAGGGAGAGGAGGTGGGGGGTATGAAATGGAAAATGTTGAGGTTAAAGTTCACTGTGTCTCTCCCCGTTCACGCTCTCAGGACCGCGGGCTGCTCAGGGTTAGGAGGGGGTCGGTAAGTCTCAGACTGGGTGGGGGGGTGATCGGCCGATCAGTATTGATTGTGCTGTGGATACACAGGGATCAATAATTGTGATCGTGACGTGTTCCCTTGACTTCTCCTGAGTCCCCCCCCCCCCCCCCCCCCAACACCTCCCTCCTCGTCTGTCAGGTGTTCAGATCCACTTCACATCATCCTTCACTTCCCTTGATGCCGCACACATCCTCATGATGTCCTGTCTGACCAGACAGATGCTTTGGCGAGGTTTTTTTTTTTTTTGGATCAATACATGAATCCTTGTTACATGTTGCTAGGAGCTCCCAGTCGTTCTGCTCCCAGCCTCGTCTCTTCCAGTCAAACCCGTGTGTGTTGTTGTGATTTCTGTTGTGATTTCTGTTCCTCCACCCTGGGCGGCGCGGCCAGTGTCTGATTTTCACTTGTTCTCTCTGTTCTCTTTCAGGTATATTTGCCTTCAAATGTTCTCGAGCCGAGGAGATCTTCAACATGCTGCAGGAGGTGATGCAGAATCACAGCATCAGCGTGGTGGAGGAGGCGGTGCTGGACCCCAACCAGCAGGGCCCGCTCACTCCTGCAGGTGTGCACACACACGTAATATAAAACTAGAATGAGTGTCACTACCCGATCCGTACCGGTAGCACGATCCGTTCCATCGGCTCATTTGCGCCTACACCAACAGAATAACATCCGGGTCGGCAAAAATAAAGTAATTACGGTACTGAAAATACTTATTTCTATCATTAATTATTAAAGAATGCTAAGCTACGTCGTATAGAAAACATTGAAGACTCTTCTGGAAGAAATGGATAATAAACTGTCTATCTATGTAATTCGATAATAAACTGTCTATTTTTCTAATTCAATAATAAACTATCTATGTAATTCGATAAACTTTCTATCTATCTAATTTGATAATAAACTATCTATCTAATTCGATAATAAACCTCAACTAAAAAATATTTTATTAGAAAGTTAAAATTATCGATTGAGATTTTAGTGCCCTCTGGTGGACGCATCATAAACAAGAGAAGACCTCGTCATTATAGTTGCCACGTTGTTTATTTTTTACAAAAAACAAACAGGGAATAGAACAAAGAACACATAACAAAGCCAAGGCATACATTATTACATTATACATTTATTAAGTACAAAATACACAAATGCAGATGCAAATCAAATAAATGATAAAAAAAAACCTGAAGAATATTCTGTATCAAATACATTGCTATACTCCTATATGTGTTTATAGCTGGGTGTTTTTTTTAATGTACTTTAAGAAATGGTGTACATATTTTTAT
Organism: Fundulus heteroclitus; assembly: GCF_011125445.2. Lineage (NCBI taxonomy): Eukaryota > Metazoa > Chordata > Actinopteri > Cyprinodontiformes > Fundulidae > Fundulus > Fundulus heteroclitus. The sequence continues at coordinate 32,293,180 of NC_046362.1, read as the reverse complement.
TTCCCTAACCACAACTGGGAAACATTTTTTGCTATTAAACAAATTTAAACGTATACACTGTGTGAAGTATATTTGCGCATGCTCAGAGCAGTCAAAATAACGATCGAAAGGCAATTTTAACTATTTTTTTTAATGTATTTCTGTTTTTTCATTTTTAGAATATGCAATATTTATGCAAATACAAAGATATACAAAAAGAAACCCCAGCCTCGAAAAAAGACAAAAGAATAAAAAAGTAAAATGTAAGTAAGCGCAAATGAGCTGATGGAGCGGATCGCGCTACCAGTACGGATCGGATAGTGACAATGAGCCTGAAGACTTCTTCTCTTCAGAATGTTAATCAGGAAGTGATTTAACCTCCTTTGCATATCAGAGGTCACATGTTGATGATGTCATTTATGTGTGTCTCTGTCTTTCTGGCTGTAGCTCTGGGTTACTCAGTACCCACAGTGCCAAACGGGGTGAGTCGGCTGCCCTCGGTGGGCGAGACGCCGTCTCACCCATCCACCCGTCACCCGTCTGTGGCAAGCACCCGGCTGCCGTCTGTGGGAGAGGAGTCCACGCACCCGCTGCTCGTGGCTGACGACGCGGTAAGATGGCCGCCACTGACCTCACTGCACTTTCACCTGACGTTCAATTTGAGATTAGGGTTGGACGATAATTCAATAACAATATATATCGATGATAGAAAAAAGGGTCAATAAAAAGTTCAATAGAATAAAAGTTTTCTTCATTTTGCATTCTAGCCCATCATGTAGGTTAATATTACAGTCGTTACATCCTCCCAACCAATCACAGCGCAGACCCAGGAACCAAGCCCCGCCCCCTTCAAAGAGTTCAGAGACCACACGTTTTTTCTCTTGTAAAAACTTGCAGTTTTGGTAAAAAGTTGGTTGAATACAGGGTTGAGTTTAAATTCAGTGTTTGTGTGTTTATCTAAAAATAGGTTGCTAAGCAACAGCATAAAATGGCCAGCGCTGCACCTAAAATCTATGTTTTGAATTTGTTGATATTTATCGATATCGATCTAGGGCTGGACGATAATTCAATAACAATATATATCGATCGATAGACGTGTGGCGCAATAGGAAAAAATAGGGTTGATAAAACTTCGATAGAGACAGTTTTCCTTCCTTCCTTTCAGCCTATCATATTAGTTGATGCTACAGTCACTACTTCCTCTCGACCAATCGTAATCGCGGACCCAGGCACGCCATCACAAAGCCCCGCCCTCTCATAACCTCGGACCTCAGCCCTGCGTCAGCCTCTCAATTATGAAACCTGAGAAGTAACTAGTGTACTATTCCCACCTAAATAGGCTATTTTATTTATTTATTTATTTGGTATATTTATTTTGGTATTTATTTAATAATAAAGTCTTTATTTAATAACATAACTCAGGTCTCTTAGGTTATTTTTCTTAAAAAAAAAATCTGTTATGGTTAAAAAAAGTTGGTTAAATAAAGATTTAATTGGAATTCTGTGTTTGTGTTCTTTATTAAAATTAAATTATTTAGCAATATCATAAAATGTCCAGGCAGTGCTGCACATAAAATATGGGTTTAAATATTTTCAATAATTATCTATCGATCAATATGCATTTTTTTTTTCGATAAGCTTTTTTTCTATATCGTCCAGCCCTATATCGATCCAATATGATTTATATTTTATCCATATATAATTTTTAGGGCTGGGCAACGATTAAAATATTTAATCGCGATTAATCGCATTGTATTTACAAACTCCAAGAATGAATTCAAAAGTAGTGTAAAGAGCACTTTTATTTTAATGTTCTGCTGCCATATGAACAAAAGTGTTGTAACATTTGTAGCACTTATCAGTAACACATATTTAGTGTAAAGCTCAACTTAAACATGTAAAACAAAAAATAGCAATAATAATAAATTAAAGCTTATTGCCACTGACAGGGAATTCTCTTTATGGGGAAAAAATCTAGCAAAAACAGGCAATTTCTGAGGTAACAGCAGGGAGCAGCATTACCATTTTATGTTCAATACCAAAGTTTAACTTGGCAGTGGTTCCAACTAACTTGTTTCTGTCATATTTGATGCTGGAAGAACTTTAAACTGAAATGCTTGCTAACTCGATATGCTTGCATGTTTATTTCCACGTTGACACGCGGTTTTTTGTTGTTGCTTTCTCGCGTGCATATAGTGAATGGCAGGGGAAAAACAGGCAAAAACACATGGATACTTTGAAACGAGAAGCGACTTCACCGACGGCGTCGATGCAGACCCCCCCCCCCGCTCCGCTCCGCACAAAACTTGTTCCGGCCGCCAACTCACCGCCTCGCCTAAGCAAATTCCTGCGGGAAACACCGCCTTCCGCATGTCGGCTTTGTTTTTTTCCGGCCAGTACCTTTCTTCCTCTTTGAATCTGAGGCTGGGCTGACAGCGAGGTTATTGGCGCATTATCGCCACCTACTGTTCTGATTCAAACCCCTACACCGCAGCAACAGACCTTCACAAAATAAAAGCATGTGAGCAACATGCGTTAATGCGCGTTAAAGAAAATATCGCCGTTAATAGTCTAATGAGTTAACGCGAAATTAACGCGTTAACTTGCCCAGCCCTAATATATATATATATATATATATACATCGTCCAGCCCTACTTGAAACACCTGACATCAGCGCCGCTCGTCGTGTTTAACGCCGCTGCTTTCTGCCTTGCAGGTGCACACCTATGTGAACACCACAGGACTCCTGGAGGAGCAGCCCAGCCCGCTCGCTGTCATCACTCCCCTGGAGAGCCCCACCTCCCCACAGTCTCAGTGCCCTCCCACCCCGCCGCCTCCTCCCAGGGCCCGCCTGGAGCCCGCCGCCCCCGTGGCCCCCGCCCCCCAGCCGGAGCCCCAGGTGCTGCTGGAGCCTCAGGGGGTGCGCTTCGTGCTGGGCCCCACCCCCGTTCAGAAGCAGCAGATGGAGAAGAAGAGGCAGCAGGAGCTGCAGGAGGCGGCCGAGCTCCTGGAGACCAACGGCCCCACGCCGGCCCCCGCGCCGGCGGAGCCGCTCACGCCGCACCCCAACGGCTCCTCCTCCTCCTCCTCTTCCTCCTCCAACCCATCCACGGCTCCCCGCCGCCACCGCCCGCCGCCCCTGACGCCCGACTCGCAGAACGCCAACAACTCGGCCCAGCGGCGCACGGCGCTGCTGGACTACGAGAACCTGCCGGCGCTGCCGCCGGTGTGGGAGGCCAGGAAGCCGAGCGCGGAGGAGGAGGAGAGCGCCGACGGCGGGCTGAAGACGCCGTCGCTCAACGGATACAACCACCACAGCCTGCTGCAGCACTCCTACTCCCACCCGCTGTCCGCCGTCCTGGAGCCCTCGCACAACTACGTCAACACGGAGAACGTGACGGCGCCGCTCAGCGCGCACCGGCCCGACACGGCCCGCCGGCGCACCGACGGACCCACCATTTTTAACTTCGACTTCCGCCGGCCGCCGCTGCCGGGCCACGCGGAGCCGCCCAAGACTCTGAACTACATCGAGGTGGAGATGGACGGCGGCGGCGGCGGCGGAAACAAAGGCGCCTCGGACGGCAGCAACCCCCACACGCCCCGCACCCCCACCTCCCCGCTGCCCCCGACCACGCCCACGCGGCGCACCGAGCTGTACGCCCTCATCGACATCGAGCGCACCGCCGCCATGTCCAGCCTGCAGAAAGCGCGGCCGCGGGACGACGGCACGTCTCGCAAGACGCGGCACAACAGCACGGAGCTTCCCACCAAGAGCGCCGCGTGACTTTACGCCGCCGCCGCCGCCGAGCCGCGCACGGACTCCGCTCAGACCGGAGCTGTTCCCCCCCCCGCGGGTGGACCGGTACTATAGCAGATGTAATACCTCTGATGAAGACGATGATGATGATGATGATGTAACAGACTGCTTTCCTTATATGGTACACGTCAGTATTACTGAACAAACATTCCAGTTATCCTTTTGTACGAGTCACTGTGCTGCTGTAAGACGACACATGTACAGTAGATCTGACACAATAAATGTCTGCTTTTATTTGTACTCGCTGACGAGCGCCTCGCCTCTTCTGTCGGCATCGTCTTCCTCACAGCGGCACGACCTCTTCGCCCTCACGCAGCATCTTCATCGCCCCGTGTCTTTAGCTCATGTTGATTCTGATTAAAAAGGGGAAAATGATTTTGGGACGTATGTAGCTTTCTATTTAAATCGGGTTCTTTGGGAGAATCGTTGCTTTCAGCTATAAACTCCACAGACGATTGTTTACGCCACTGAGCTATATTATACACTGGAGTGCTAATCACCGTCTGTTTGAACGAGTCGCTTTGAAGCCACCAGCCGCCATATTGGTACTCCCTATTTTCCTCCTGTAACTAGGGAATATGTGCGCTACAGCATCGAATAACTAGGATTTTCTCATGTTCAGGGGGGCTTAAGACTTTTAAAATGTCACATGCCATATAGTTTTATGTTATGTTCTAAAAATATCAAGTACTGAGAAAGTCATGTGCTGAAATATTTTGCATTTTATTCATTTAAATATATATGTTTAACATTTATAAATATATAAATAACAATATACAAAAACATATATTTACATATGTGTATACATATATACATATATACATATACACATATATATATATATATATATATATATATATATATATATATATATATATATATATATATATATATATATATATATATTATGAATAACATGTAAAATATTTCAGCACCTAGTTTCCTAGTAGTTGATAGTGTTAGTACATCCACTGACTGTAGAATTACCTGTGAAACGTTTTCACTCAGCCAGAAAACTGCAACTGTTGTTGCAACCAAATCCTGTGGGATTCTGTGAGAGTAGGGAGTAGCAAGATGGCGGCCGGTGACTTCAGTTTTTCGGCAAAATCAGCACTCCAGTGTATTATATAGCTCAGTGGTTTACGCTGAGATGCTCGTCTCATATCCACTAAACATCGTTTTTATGTTTGCCCACCAGATGGCGCTATTTGATCCATGCCATGCCCCCTTTATTTATAAAGCACTTTAAAAATAAAAGGTCAAAGTGCTGCACGTGTTGAGAATAACAGTAAAACTAAAATGGACCAAACACAAACTAAAATAAAAAAAATAAGAGTTAAAAACTGTTAAAATTGTTAAGATTCGAAGTAATTGAAAATAATAATAAAAAAAATAGTCAACCTTTCAGGATGTGCAAAATGCTTAAATACATTTTGTTGTGTTGTTGGAGTCTCTAGGACTGAAGAAAGGTTGAATGAAGTCTCTCCAGGTGCTGCGTAGATATCTTGATATTCTTTTTTGGGTCACATTATTTATTTTAACTATTTCATCACAGTATTTGCTGCAGAACTGCTTAAAAAAAAAAAGCTTACCAGTCTCATGAATCCACCATTTTCTTTTCTCCGAGTTATTTTGTAGTCCAAGCTAAAGGGTGGCGAAGCTACAAGAAGATGAATCTACGTCTGAAAAGGTATAATTGGTAAGAACTGGTCAGCTAAAGAGGAAGTGTGTTCACCTGTTAGTGCACTGCAGCCAGTAAGGGTAGGAAAAAGAGCCTGTATGCTTCCTAGCAGACGTCCTTTCACATAGGGAGCTCAACATGTGCCTCACTGGCGATAAGGAGCCACAAGGAATCCCACAATCCTTTATTTAAAAGACGTCGCCAAAACCAGTTGCTCTCAGACACGACTCAGAACTGGGGTAAAAAGGCAGATCGTGGGAAAGAATTAACAAGGAATTCAGACCAAAGCATTGCTGTTCCACTTTATATTGACCACAATCGAATGATTTTGATGTGAAAAGGAAGAATTATAAAGCTTGATATATGTCCCCTTTAAAGCAGCTAGTCCTAATTTCCGCAAGGCTCCCTTTGGACTAATTAGTGTGTGAAGTTGGACAATTATATGTTGTCTTTAGGGTTTTTCTGATGACGATGTAACTATGTAAGCATACTGGCCTTTTAAAGGTTATTAATATCCTATAATATTTCATATGTAGGCTATACATATATAAGTAAGTAAAAAAAATATCAGTGATATTTTCAAAGCAGGTTCTTGGAAAGCTGGCATCATTGGTGTCCAGGTTTTTACTGTTAGAAAGCAAAAATAAAAATGTTTCCCGTTTTAAGTCCAAAAAATATGTTTTTATTTGCCCCTAGGTATTGTTTTTTTTTTCTTCCCAGTCTGCCAGTGTTAAAGGGGAAGTCCGGTCAACAAGGAAAAATCAGGGTATCATTAGCTATAACTAAAACTAATACGTTTGTGGTTATTTAATGAACTTATCTTTAATCAATAAGAAAATAAAAACATAAATTGTCGTCTGAATCACTGTGTATGGGGGCTGACATTACTGCCCATATTTGGGCAGTAAGGGGCGTTTGACATCACATCCTGGGGCGTGGAAAAGCGGAAGCGGCGACAGCATTTCTCTCCGCTTTCCATGCAAAGTCAATAGGAGCCGTTTTACATAGCTGCGATCATCAATAATTTTTTCAGATTTCCAGAGGACTTCACCGCTGACATTCCCACGAGCAATTGCTAAAGGAACAATGCCCACGTACATGGCCATCGGATGTTCCAACACAACTGGTAAAAATGGAAAAAAACATTGCTTATTTCAACACAGTCACTTCAGGGATCTCTCCTCCGCTGTGTGTGTGTGTGTGTTTGTGTGTGTGTTTGTGTCTGTGTGTGCGCGCGCTCAGCTGCAGCGCCGTGCAAAGCTGTGCTCCGCCCAGCATGTGCTGGAATGCTCTTATATTTTAATACTTATACTATAATAATCAGCTAACTTAAGTCACTTCAGCGATCTCTCCTCCGCTGTGTGTGTGTGTGTGTGTGTGTGTGTGTGTGTTTGTGTGCGCGCTCCACGGCTCAAAGCCGTGCTGCGCGGAGCGCGCACATACACACACACACACACACACACACACACACACAGGCGTGTATAGATATATTCTGTAGGACCCGACTGAGTTTGCAATGGAAAAAGGTAGGCTGGATTCCGTCAAAAGTCCGGTTTCTGTCAAGAAACTCTTCTAAAAAATCCATATGCTATCAGATGATGATGACTCCACAGAACTCTCATCACTGTCACCAAGTACTTCATCACTCTCTGCTTCATACAGAGCACCAGCCCTCGCCATCTTGGAAAATAGTGCGCGTGACAAACAGAGCGTTGAAACTTGCTCAACAGCGGGTCCGCCGAGTGACGTCAAAAAATGGGAGGTGACAGTACTATTCTTGGCCAAGATGGATTCCTCCAAATAAACATTATTAAATGAGAATTATTATTAATTAAAAAAACTTATAATTTTTTGCACAGTATGTAGTAGTTTTATATTTAAAGTACTTTCAGCAGTTTGAATTCTGATTTTGACCGGACTTCTCCTTTAATATAGATAACATATGAAAGTCACGGACCCTTGTTTTTTTTTTGTTTCCAGATAAAAACAATAGAGCTACATCGTTGTTTCTGTAATGGCTGCCTTAGTCCGCCTCATCGCAGGTGAGACTACAGACAGTGGAACCACCTCCTGATCCACAAGGGTGGTTGATAATATCATAGACATTATATACGTAGACGCCTCGTTGGGCGGGTTCTGCCTATGCTGCGGATGCGTCAGAGCGTCCGCCATGTTGAATGTGGCAAATCTGCATTTGGACTCAGTCACTTAAACAGTATCAGAGGGACTTTAATGTCAGAACATACTTTATATTCGTAATATTTTTATTTTTGTAATATTACAAGTTTATTTTTGTATCCCTTTGGCTTCATTCTCCTGACTTTATACTCGTAAAAATTAAAAATAATTAAAATAATCTAACCTGGCCCTATTACTTCAGGACTAAAATAGTTCTGCAAACTGTGACTATTCTGGAAATGTCCCCCCTTAATTCTCATAATATGACGTTTTTCTCATAATATTACCATTTTTGTCTTTTTATTTTTACTTTATTGTCCTAGGACTTTTTCTCTCATATTAATAACTTTCTCTTTAATACTCCCCCAAAACATCTGTTCCTAATCTGTGACTATACCAGAATTTAAAAGGCTGTCACGGTTTTATGAAATAATGAAGACCACAATGTTTAGCCCCTCCCTGGGCTGCCACCTTACCGTGGTGGAGGGGTTTGAGTGTCCCAATGATCCTAGGAGCTATGCTGTCAGGGGCTTTAAGCCCCTAGCAGGGTCACCCAAGGCAGACAGGTCCTAGGTGAGGGACCAGACAAAGCGCAGCCCAAAACTCCCCTTATGATGAGTACAATTGTTGGACCTCGTGTTCCCTCGCCCGGACGCGGGTCACCGGGGCCCCACTCTGGAGCCAGGCCTGGAGGTGGGGCACGTTGGCGAGCGTCTGGTGGCCGGGCTTTTGCCCATGGAGCCCGGCCGGGCTCAGCCCGAAGAGGCGACATGGGTCCCCCTTCCGATGGGCTCACCACCTATCGGAGGGGCCAAAGGGGTCGGGTGCAATGTGTAACGGGTAGCAGTGGAGGGCGGGGACCTTGGCGTTCCGATCCTCGGCTGCAGAAGCTGGCTCTTGGGACGTGGAATGTCACCTCTCTGGTGGGGAAGGAGCCTGAGCTTGTGCGCGAGGTTGAGAGGTTCCGACTAGAGATAGTCGGACTCACCTCGACGCACCGCTCTGGCTCCGGAACCAGTCTCCTTGAGAGGGGCTGGACATTCTTCCACTCTGGAGTTGCCCATGGTGAGAGGCGCCGAGCTGGGGTTGGCATACTTGTTGCCCCCCATCTCGGTGCCTGCACGTTGGGGTTTTCCCCGGTGAACGAGAGGGTGGCCTCCCTCCGCATCCGTGTGGGGGGACGGGTTCTGACTGTTGTTTGCGCTTATGCGCCAAACAGCAGTTCAGATTACCCACCCTTTTTGGAGTCCTTGGAAGGGGTACTGGAGAGTGCCCCTCCTGGGGACTCCCTCGTTTTGCTGGGGGACTTCAACGCTCACGTGGGCAATGACAGTGGGACCTGGAGGGGCGTGGTTGGGAGGAATGGCCCACCTGATCTGAACTCGAGTGGTGTTTTGTTGTTGGACTTCTGTGCTCGTCATGGATTGTCCATCACAAACACCATGTTCAAGCATAAGGGTGTCCATATGTGCTCTTGGCACCAGGACACCCTAGGTCGCAGTTCAATGATCGACTTTGTTGTCGTTTCATCTGACCTGCGGCCGCATGTCTTGGACACTCGGGTGAAGAGAGGGGCGGAGCTCTCCACCGACCACTACCTGGTGGTGAGTTGGCTCCGATGGCGGGGGAGGAAGCCGGTCCGACCGGGCAGGCCCAAACGTACTGTGAGGGTTTGCTGGGAACGTCTGGCGGAGTCCCCTGTGAGGCGGAGCTTTAACTCCCACCTCCGGGAGAACTTTAAACACGTCCCGAGGGAGGCGGGGGACATTGAGTCTGAATGGACCATGTTCCACGCCTCTATTGCTGAGGCGGCTAGTCGGAGCTGTGGCCGCAAGGTTGTCGGTGCATGTCGTGGCGGCAACCCTCGAACCCGCTGGTGGACACCAGCGGTGAGGGAAGCCGTCAAGCTGAAGAAGGAGTCCTACCGGGCTTTTTTGGCCTGTGGGACTCCGGAAGCAGCTGATGTGTACCGGCAGTCGAAGCGGCAGGCGGCTCGGCTGGTCGCCGAGGCAAAAACTCGGGCGTGGGAAGAGTTCGGAGAGGCCATGGAGAAAGACTTCCGTACGGCTTCGAAGCGATTCTGGTCCACCATCCGACGTCTCAGGAGGGGGAAGCAGTGCAGTACCAACACTGTTTACAGTGGGGGTGGTGTGCTGCTGACCTCGACTCGGGACGTCGTGCGTCGGTGGGCGGAATACTTCGAAGACCTCCTTAATCCCACCAACACGTCTTCCATTGAGGAAGCAGAGCCTGAGGACTCTGGGTCGGGTTCTCCCATCTCTGGTGCTGAGGTTGCCGAGGTTGTTAAAAAGCTCCTCGGTGGCAAGGCTCCGGGGGTGGATGAGATTCGCCCTGAGTACCTTAAGGCTCTGGATGTTGTGGGGCTGTGTTGGTTAACGCGGCTCTGCAACATTGCGTGGACATCGGGGGCAGTTCCCCTGGATTGGCAGACTGGGGTGGTGGTCCCCCTATTTAAAAAGGGGGACCGGAGGGTGTGTTCCAACTACAGAGGAATCACACTCTTAAGCCTCCCTGGTAAGGTCTATTCAGGGGTTCTGGAAAGGAGGGTCCGTCGGATAGTCGAATCTCGGATTCAGGAAGAGCAGTGTGGTTTTCGTCCTGGCCGTGGAACACTGGACCAGCTCTACACCCTCAGCAGGATTCTTGAGGGGGCATGGGAGTTTGCCCAACCAGTCTACATGTGCTTTGTGGATCTGGAGAAGGCATTCGACCGTGTCCCCCGGGGGATCCTGTGGGGGGTACTCCGGGAGTATGGAGTACCGGACCCTTTAATAAGGGCTGTCAGGTCTCTGTACGACCGGTGTCAGAGTCTGGTCCGCATTGCCGGCAGTAAGTCGGACTCGTTTCCGGTGAGAGTTGGACTCCGCCAAGGCTGCCCTTTGTCACCGATTCTGTTCATAACTTTTATGGACAGAATTTCTAGGCGCAGCCAAGGTGTTGAGGGGATCCGCTTTGGTGGCCTTAGGATTGCGTCTCTGCTATTCGCGGATGACGTGGTCCTATTGGCTTCATCAGGGCGTGATCTACAGCACTCACTGGAGCGGTTCGCAGCCGAGTGCGAAGCGGCCGGGATGAAAATCAGTGCCTCCAAATCCGAGACCATGGTCTTGAACCGGAAAAGGGTAGAGTGCCTTCTCCGGGTTGGGGAGGATGTCCTGCCCCTAGTGGAGGAGTTCAAGTATCTTGGGGTCTTGTTCACGAATGAGGGGAAGATGGAGCGGGAGATCGACAGGCGGATTGGTGCAGCGTCTGCTGTGAAGCGGGCGCTGTACCGATCCGTTGTGGTGAAGAGAGAGCTGAGCCAAAAGGCGAAGCTCTCGATTTACCGGTCGATCTACGTTCCTACCCTCAACTATGGTCACGAGCTTTGGGTCGTGACCGAAAGAACGAGATCCCGGATACAAGCAGCCGAAATGAGTTTTCTCCGTAGTGTGTCTGGGCTCTCCCTTAGAGATAGGGTGAGGAGCTCAGTCATCCGGGGAGGACTCAGAGTAGAGCCGCTGCTCCTCCACGTCGAGAGGAGCCAGTTGAGGTGGCTCGGGCATCTGGTCAGGATGCCTCCTGGACGCCTCCCTGGTGAGGTGTTCTGGGCACGTCCCACCGGGAGGAGGCCCAGGGGAAGACCCAGGACACGCTGGAGGGACTATGTCTCCCGGCTGGCCTGGGAACGCCTTGGGATTCCTCCTGAGGAGCTGGCCCAAGTGGCTGGGGAGAGGGACGTCTGGGCCTCCCTACTGAAGCTGCTACCCCCGCGACCCGACCCCGGATAAGCGGAAGAAGACGGACGGACGGACGGACGGACACAATGTTTAGATTTAACCAATTGACTTTTGTATTCACAGCACATATATATATATATATATATATATATATATATATATATATATATATATATATATATATATATACTGACTTTCTCAGTACTTGATAGTGTTAGTACATCCACTGACTAAAATTACCTGTGAAACGTTTTTCCACAGCCAGAAAACTGCTTGTTGTTGCAACCAAATCCTATTGGATTCTGTGAGAGTAGGGAGTAGCAAGATGGCGGCCTGTGACTTCAGTTTTTCAGGTCAACCAGCAATCCAGTGAATAAATAGAGATCAGTGGCTTGTAGTGAAATGTAGCTGAAAGAGCTCTGCAGTGACAACGAAAACGTCTCTCATTGAAAAAAGTGCAGAATATAATGAGAATTTCATCAAGTTTTTACTTTCTAATAATGTTTGGCTTTTCAATGTCTAATTTTTAAATGCCAAATCTCTTTTTCTGATGTCATTACAAGTGATTTTTCAATATTAAATTTTTAAATGTTTGATATTTCAATGCCAAATGTCTTTTCAATGTTGCTGCAAGCTGTCATTGTTTTAGCTCCATAGATTTCCACAGGCACAGACCCATCAGACTGAAACAGTGGACTCATCAGTCTGCTACCTGCGTGTTCACCTGATCAGTGAACTGGACTGGAGTCACCACACTGAGGCTCTTTGCAGGAAAGGTGAGAACAGACTCTACCTGCTGAGAAGACTGATCTTTTGGACTGCAGGGGGCGCTCCTGGGCACATCAGCCATCTTCTGTGTTTGTCAGATTAACATGTTATCTGCAGCTGAGAGGAAGTGGCCAATTACATAAACTCACCAGGGAGGCCGGTTCTGTCCTAGGATGCGCCCTGAACGCAGGGCAGGTGGTGGGAGACAGAAGGACTCTGGACAGTGTGTCCCCTCCCATGCAGGAAGCTGCTGAGGAGCTCCTTCAGTGACAGACAGCTGCATCCTCTGTGCACAAAGGAGCGTTATCGCAGATCCTTCCTCTCAGCAGCTGTTAGACTTTATAACCATCACAGCTCCCAACAAGCGCCCACCTGCCATTTGCAGTTAGCTCATTTTTTTTTTTTTGTAGTCTGTATTTTTTTATGCACAAATATACATTTTAAAAATCACCCTACTCAGTTGTCCATTTCTTTTAATCCGAGTATGCAATTTAAAAAAAAAATGAATATCCGTACAGTATTTTATTTTCTTGCATTAAATATGTGCTCTTAGGAGACAGTGTCTTCTCTGTCTGCACAGGTCAAAGCGTTGGATGCAGGGAACACCTCAATACTGACTCCTGATAGTCCAGAGAATTACAAATAACTTATTTTTTGACCATAACAAAGTCTGTTTATAACAACAAACAAACATGTCAAGCGTTACAACTGAGAAAAGTCCTTCTTATGTAGAAACCACAGCATGTGTCTGGTAGCTACCTCGTAAAAAAACAGGACCCTGTCTGCTGTCGTGTTGCCACACTTCTTCTTTTAACCAAGCTGTGCGTGATGTCGAGCTAAGATGAGCTTTTGTTTAATTTAGGCTGTATCATTGGTTCCCTTTTCTAAATTATGCTGGATTTCCTCAGCTTTGGAAAACAGATGAGTCACTGTGTAGAGAATGTGTCTGCTGCTACTATAATATAATGTCTTGACGAAAAGCGAATGATCCAAAACTATCATTTACTTCTTAATTTACCCAGCATCCAACACCTGAAGCTTCTCCTTCCACAAATGTTGAACATTATAGCAGGATTTCACACACAACAAGGGTTTTTATAGCGATTTACTTTCAGTATCTGTGATGACTTACAGTCTCTTAACTTCTGTTTTTTTCTATCATTTGTGTTAAATTACATATAATTAGGCCTTAGATCATTTCCTCTTGTAGGAATTTGTTATTATATTGCCTCCTCTCCCTTTTAATGTATCAGAACTACATGTTTCAGAACTACAGTTCTGGCTGCAGTAATATTTGTCATTTTACACTGTGATGAAACTATAAAGTCTATAATCCTGGGCAGCTGAAATAATTGTCAGACCTAGAGGCAATTAATGTTCCTTACTGCCTTCACTGCATAATCCTTGAGCCTTAAACAGGTTAACTGGTGGATTATTTGGGGAAGGTTATGTCAGACTTCAGGCCATGCTCTGTGCCAGATCCTCAGTGGTTCCAGTCCTGCCTCTCTTGAGCAACGTGCTACACAGAACCAAAGTAAAGAAAATGGGTTGAAGTATTTACCACTGCTGTTGTTTAACATATATCATGCAAAATCCACTTTTTTTTATTCCTTAAATACATTTTGTTGCATACTTGTAGTCTCCAGGAGTGCAGAAAACTTGAACATTGTCTTTATTTTTTGAGATTTTTAGCAGTTCTAGTGGATTGCTTTTTAACACAGTAGGCTGACAGGAAGTGTGTGTGTGTGGGGGGGGGGGGGGGGGGGGGGGGGGGAAGAGGGGGCGCGACATGTGGCCACAGGTCGGAGTCGACCACGTCGAGGACTAAGGCCTCTGTACATGGTTGCGCTACACGCTGCGCCACCAATTATTAAACACCAATTACTATCAATTATTACGTTACATTATTTGCTGCAGAGTTGCTAAACAAGAAAGGTGATTCTGGCTTACCCATTTAGCGAATCTGCTATTTTTATTTTTTGCTGTGATTTTGTATTCCCAAGTTGAACCATACTGAAGCTACTGGTAGAAGTCAAAATGTAATGTTGGGCTGTCATTACACCGTCCCCCGGCATACTACAAAAATGGCCGAACAGGGTGGAGTGGAACGTTCTGCAACCTGAAGGGGGTCAAAAAAAAAAGGGAATTGTTGGGCTAAGTTAATGAGGAATTCAGACCAAAGCGGTAGACTATATATAGACCACAACTGAATGATTTCAATGTCATATTAAATCTCCCCTTTAAAGGTAGAGTCTGCAATTTTTCCGTAAGTTTCCCAAACTCCCTTCTTGAATAACTGCGCATGTGCAAGACCGTCTTACCTGCTCCTCCACTCCTCAGGGGGATCATGTAAAAAAAAAAAAAAATCTCCCAAATCTACCTTGGTCTTATTTCTTTCTTCCTCTTATGAGAAGAGGTCTTCCTCTTCTCATAAACTGCTTCTTGCGACTCTCAGTGAGAGCAGCAGAGCTACAATGAGCAGCTAACCGCTAAGCTAAGCGCTAAATGTGAATGGAATTCTAAACAATAACTGACTTCCGAGAGTTATTGAATAAGGAAACGGTGGAGTGATGAAGTACCAGCACTTTTATTGAGAATAGAGCAGAGATCACATAGATGGAAAGTAATCACACCTCTCGGTCCGGCTGCCAGCCTGTCTGCCTGTTTCTGCCCTGTTTCTGCCCGGCTCCCCCTAAATAGCCCATAGCCATACCGTGATATAACAACAGAGACAGTCATATCCCAGATATTCATTATCTGCATAGTAACACCAGAGCATTTGGGCTTGGCAATCAGCAGAGCCGAGGAGCTGAAGTGCAGCGAGGCCATAGTGACTTCAGAATAATATTCCCATAACACTAAGCTAACCGCTAAGCTAGATAGAAAACACTGCAAGTGCACATGTGCAACCAGCAAGCTGAAACTAACCAAGAATGTACGCACACACTGGTGTTACGTGAGTTTACGTACGTTTTTACAGGCCTGCAGTTCCCACAGATAATTTTTTAACTTCCTTTTTCTCAATATATAATGTATTGGCTACTGTCAGGGTGGAAGGACCATTTCAGCCAGAATACCTAAAACTGTTTCTGAACAAAGTTACCAACTATAGCTTTAATATAGGTTACTTATTGCAGCAAAAATTGTAACATTATTGATAAATATAGGTTATAATGTAGCATGAGTGTATTGGACTCCTAAACAATTACCACCATATGTTTACTGCACAATGTTTCATCACTGGCTGCAAAACAAACCCAAAAAACACGTGGGATCCATAATTCTACATTGGTGTACATTTTACATTACATTTGCATCTCATGCAGCAGATTAAGTCTTGATCAAATTAATATACTCCTCAATATTTTACATAAAACCAATTTTTAAAAATCCTTTATATTTCTTAGCTATTTAACTTTTATTCTTAGCTTTAACTTTGAAATTAACAACCATAGTTTAGGCTTAAATATACGCCTTTACAGATTACTTCTGTTGTTTTTGCACAAACAAATGTCATTGTTGGATAACGATAGTCTGATAAAAAGGAGTTTTCAAATAATGAATTTAACTTATTTAGAGAAAAAGCTCTGAGAACTGATATGTACATGTGTGAAAATTGAATTGCTCTCCTTTTTAAATCATAAACTATGATTAAACAACATTTTTAGAACTTTTAGTTTCACTTCCCAAACCAAACCTAGACCTAATTATTATCACCAGACATGCAGATAAAATAAAGAATTCAAAAAACCCGAGATTTAAAAAAAGCAAAGTTCAAGATTTTAAAGACATAGAAAAAAACAAAGCCACTGACATCAATGTCCAGAAATTACAATGGGAGGGAATTGACCGATGCAGAGTTTCACGCTCAAATTCGGTCCCAACCCACTGTTTGCAATTTCAACTATGCATATTGTCCTAAAGGATAATATGCAGCAGTGCCTTGCTTCTTGAAAATTTTCAAGGGTGGTGGGGGGGTGCACAGGTGGTTGATGCAAATACAGACTTATCTTTAAATTAGGGTGATTTTTTTTATTTGCAAATTAAAATCAACAAAACAAAATATTTCTGCTTTTTACCCAGGTCAAAAGAGAAAAGTCAACATTGAACACAGGGGTAAGATTATGCTACCAATACCAAGTTTTACCTCAAACTCAGTTTTACAGTTACATTTAATTTATATATATATGTATATATATATATATATATATATATATATATATATATATATATATATATATATATATATATATATATATATATTATTACACACCCGTAGTCCACATACACATTAAAAACATTAAAACACAAGTAACAAAAACAGCAAAAACTGAAAGAAAACAGCAGGGAGAGACTTGTAAAAGACTTGCATACCAGCACTTCCACAAAGACGACTGGTAGCGCAATGCACTGGCAGTAGGGTGTGACATCATTATACTATTCTGGGAGCTGCACAACTTATACATCATGAGTGCTTGAAATGTCCGGACAAGTGCATTACAAAACATCTCACCTCGCTTTTTTTTAGCAGAAGTCTTAGTCGTTATACGCAACCTTAAGCTTCTGCATTTACTTCTTTTTTCTTTTAAATTTATACCACAGAGGAGCGTGTACAGAGATGTACACAGACTTATCTTTACACCATCTGCACACACATGAAATGTTCTCACCAAAATGTTTGCTTGGGCATACAACAGGCGACACTGCCTGTTATATGCCACCATCATCATTGTTAGTGACCCAACAGACATTTAAGTTTTCCCCCGACAGGCACAAGTCTGGAAAACAAAGATATTTGTCTGCTTTAATCTTGCATATTAGCACAGCAGTTTTTTTAGGATTGTATTGCACATCGTATCTCAACCCATGATCAGAGCCGACTTTCTGTAACTGCTGAAAGCCGCTCTGCTGGTTGAGAGGACAGCCACATTGTATATAAAGTTATTAATCAGAGCATCAGCGATCATACATCCAGTTTTACAGAAGTTTAATAGTTTTTGACAAGTCATCCGTGTACAGGTTCAAACCCGGCAGGTGAATGACGCAGACCATTACTGACATGAACAGAGGCAGAGGTGTTATTGCCCTGTTTCACCAGCGTTTTCTGCTTCGAATACCAGGAAACTAAAATTCTTATTATGCTGTCAGCAACACCTCTCTGAATTGATTTATCAAACAATTTCCAGTGCTTAACACCCATCAAATGCCTTAAATGCATCAATATCCTAATTAACACAGATTAATTCTTCCTTAAACGTGCTTTCAGAGTGGCCTTTCGTTGTGGGCAGTCTAAGGCACACCTGTGCACTAATCATGGTGTCTATTCAGCATCTTGATATGGCACACATGTGAAGTGGGGTGGATTATCTCAGCAAAGGAGAAGTGCTCACTATTACAGATTTAGACTGGTTTATGAACAATATTTCAGGGAAATGGTGATATTGTGTATGTGGAAAAAGTTTTAGATCTTTGAGTTCGTCTCATAAAAAATGAGAGCAAAACCAAAAGTGTTGTGTTTATATTTTTGCTGAGTGCCTATTTCTCAAGACAACCAGGTTTCACACAACATATCGGGTCATAATTTGAAAATTAGTTATATCACACAGAATCAGTTTTAACAGGGTTGAGCCCTGAAAGAGGATGTTTAGTTAACATGCAGAAATGACAAACTACTTGCTGCGGACAGGCGGATTCCTCTGTGTTTGGAGAGTTTTCTTTGTCCCAATAGAATTGTGATCCAATGTAAAACCACGTTTTTGTTGATGTTGTGATCCAGTCAAACCGTGAGACGTGAATTAATGAGGTTCAGTAAAATGCAAAGAAAAACAGGAGTGACTGAAATAAAAGGAGGAAGTTGTTTCATTTAGTTCAAGAGGATCCCCACAGAGACAGTTGACTATTTGAGGACTATTGCATAGTCCCTTAATTATGTGCATCATAATTATATATATATATATATATATATATATATATATATATATATATATATATATATTCTGTTGCTAGTCATATAATTAGAATATCATGCAAAAGTCTTTTTTTTCAGCAACTCCATTTGAAAAGTGAAAGTTGGTCTTAATATATTACTTAAGACAAAAACAGGATTTCCATTAATGTTGGCTAAATGAAAAGTATGAGCATGTACAGCTCTCAGTACTTAGTTGGTACTCAATTTCCCTCTGCTCATGTGTTGTGAGAGTCCAGGTCTTAAGTAATATTAAAATCTTCTGAGATACTGAATTTGGGGCTTCTGTTAGTTGTCAGCTATAATCATCATCATTAAAAGAAATAAACACTAGAAATATATCAGTCTGTACGTAATGAATGACTATAATATAGAAATTTCACTCTTTGAATGGAATTATTGAAAAAAGAAACTTTTTCATGATATTCCAACATTCTAATTATATGACCAGCATTTATATATATATATATATATATATATATATATATATATAGCTGTTGCTTTTTTATTTGCCAAAAAATTCACAGGAGCAACAATTATTCAACAGTGAACTGTTTAGCTTATCAACTTATCTTGCAAAAATCAGCTAGTCATCTGAGAGAACGTGCTGTTTCCCGCAAACTGCCTCTAGATTCAGGCGGCCTTTGCGCAGACGCTGGACGAAAACCAGCCGTAGAGACATTAAGGAGAAGAAGATGCTCGGACATCCTCTTTTACAGAAGAAGGAAGGATCGCTGCAATAGCCGGCTTTTATATGACAGTTCTAAACAGGGAAGAGGGCTGTTTGAACTCCCGCTGACTGGTTTCACTGATTGACCGAGGTAGCACAAAATTTTATTTTACAGATTAATACGGTAAGGAAAGCTTATGGAATGAGACCTATAAAACTAAACATGTTTTAGCTCTCTCTGCTAAATCATTCTAGCAGAATAAACCGATTGTCTCATTTAATGTTGAGACAAAAAACTGTTTGATTAGAACTCAGTTATTTTCTTTACTTGTGTAAATCTTGTTTTCTCTTCTACAGATGAAGGACTTCGGGAGTGATATTGGAGCTCTATCGGGGAACATGCTGAGAGTCAACATGTTACTGAGTGTCCTCTTTCTTCCAGGTGAGCTGCTGTTCATCTTCTTTCATTTAGAGACATCACAGAAATCATTGCTGATTTTAAGTGTTTGATTCTGACATAGTTTTAAGGCTCTACATGTAACATTGCAGCTAAATTTAAGTTTGTGATCTTTCTCCTCAGGCAGATTTTACTCCATGTCATATTCATCGTTTTTCTATTTTTGATACAGGTGTTCTGGGTAAATGTGGCAGCAGTACCCCAGTCGTCTTCATCACCACACCAAATAAGAGCGAAGCACTGAGTGGATCGTGTTTGCAAGTTCCATGTATATTTAGAGCTGAGAAAGGAGGTAGTGATTTTAACAGTGAAAAAAAAACCCATGGAGCATGGATTCTAAGTACAAACAATATTTATAAAATCAACCAAGGAGTTTCCAGAAATCAAGCAAATATAACTGGAAACCTCAGCCAAAACAATTGCAGCACTGTGTTTTTAAACATAAACAAGACTGAAGCTGGCAAATACTTTCTCAGAATTGAGAACGACGGCTACAAGGCAACAGCTTGTTCTATTCCTCTTGAAATAACAGTTCAAGGTAAGACTGACACATTCACATTCGACTCACATTCAAGCATTTTTATTTTCCCTTACCATGTTACCATAAGTATTATTTAGATGTTGCATTATTAAACGAAGCTGCATATAATTTGCCTCTGATCTCGGAACTAACGAGCTGCAGATTACGCCATCTGCGCCTTTTTGTGTTCCAGTTTCCCTCTTGTCAGATAGTAGAGAAAAACATGGACGCTCGCACAAAAGCCCGTGTTAAACATACAACTACAGCCAACCTAAAAATGCATTTTAATGACACATTTTATCGCAAAACCTTTGTCTTTTTTATGCTGCGCTGAACTGTTCAATTGAACATGAAACTAAACAACAGGTGACGATCCTTCATTGCACATTTATCCACCATGCGGTTAAATCACTAACAATGACAATAACACTGTTCTACGCAGTGTTTTGTGCATATAAACACGGCTGAAACATCCCGTCTTATTAGCGTTGAATGGTAGGAAATGTACGACTGACTAAACATTTCAAAATAATAGAGAGCTGCTAAAAACCATCAAAGAACAAAGTTTTACACCATGTTGCTGAGAGGAGCAGCCATCATAAATGCAGAAGTCGGGTATCGTCCTGTTGGACCAACTTTCTTATCTGTAATTCTGATGTTAGGCGTCTTTTCAGTTCAAATTTATGACGTGGAGGTTGTTATTTCTGACTGCTGGGGACAAAACGAACGTAGCATAAATATGCTGACTGCTTCCACCAAACAGCTTTAAAAGATCGGGTCACTGTCAGAGCGTTTCGTGACTGGGTGCCACATGTGCAACAAACTAGGGCTCCATCCGAATACTCTGATTGGCTAAGGAACCTTTAGCTAAAGCGAAAGTGCGTCAGCTGCCGCCATGATAAGTGTTTTTATTACCGAACATTTAGAACCTAGGGCTGGACAATAATTCAATAACGATATATATCGATCACCGCCATTATAAGTGTTGTCTGACCAGTGCAGCCAGTAAGGAAGGAGATAAGAAAATGAGCCTGTGTGATTCCTCTGAGGCTAATTCAGCATAGGAACCTCGTAATGACCCTTAGAGTCGCTACGACGCTATGAGAAGTCCCACAATCCTTTGTGTGACATGACGTATAAACACAGCCCACCTCACGGAAATTAATGAAAATGTCCAGAGTACGGCTGGATGATAATTCAATAACAATATATAACGATCAGTGATAGAAAAAAAGGGTAAATAAAAAGTTCAATAGAATAACAGTTCTCCTTCCATTTGCATTCGAGCCATGTAGGTTAATATTACCCTCGTTATATCCTCCCAACCAATCACAATGCAGACCCAGGAATAATCCGTCACTAATAGGGCTGGACGATAATTCAATAACGATATATATCGATCGATAGACGTATGGTTCAATATAAAAAAAGGGGGTCAATAAAAAGTTCAATAAAAGAGCAGTGCATTCTAGCCTATCATGTAGGTTATTACTACAGTCATTGCATCCTCCCAACCAATCACAAACCCAGGAAAGCTCCATCAGCCTTCAGAGAGTTCAGAGAACATGTCTCCTTTTTTTTCTTTTTAAACACTTACAGTTTTCGTAAAACGTTGGTTGAATGAAGGGTTGTGTTTGAATCCATTTATTTAAAAATTGGACATTAAGCAACAGCATAAAATGGCCATGGCTGCACTTAAAATTTAGATTTTAGATTTTTTTTTGATAATTATCGATATCGATCAATATGATTTCTATTTTATCGATATGCTTTATTTCTATATCGTCCAGCCCTATTCACTAAGCTCCGTCCCCTTCTAAAAGTTCAGAGAGCATGTGTTATTTTTTTCTTTTTTTAAAACTTACAGTTTTGGTAATAATTGGTAGAATTAAGGGTTGAGTTTGAATTCAGGGTTGGTTTTCTTTATCTAAAAAGAGGTCAGTAAGCAACAGCATAAAATGGCCAGGGCTGCACTTAAAAAATATATTTTTTAATTTGTTCATAATTACCGATATTAATCAATATGATTTCTATTTTATCAATATGCTTTTTTTTCTTCTATATCGTCCAGCCCTAGTCCAGAGAGAAGAGAGCGCACACTTTGTAGTTCATTTTAGGAAGACTGTAGGCCTGGATTTGACTAGAATCATCCATGTGCGTCACCGATGTGTACTAACGTATTAAAGGTTGTCCAAAAATTGGCACAGCAATCCGGAGCTCCTTTCCTCTCTATGATAATGTTCTTACTGCTGACCCCATGAAAGGTCAAGGAACAGGAGCTAGGAGCTAAAATTAAGGATATTCAGATGGAGCCTTGGTCATTAAATGTGCCACTAAATATTCCTCAGACAACTGCTGGTGGCAAAGTAACATGAAGTGATGGTGGTGTGATATTTCTGAGTTAGAAATTAAGGAATTTCATCGCCTCTTCATTACTTGTTTCAAAATGTGTTGTATTGCAATTTTTGATTGCAAAATTATCCTAAATTGTGTTTTTGTGTGTCAATGTGTAATTGCAGATACTCCTTGGAAGCCCAGCATTACCATCCCTGATAATCTGAAGGAGCATCAGTCTGTCACTATAAACTGCTCCGCTTTGACTCCCTGTCCAAACTCGCCTCCTGAACTCACCTGGAATCTCAAACAAGACTCTCACAGACAAACAGAGGAAAACACAGATGAAACCGTCACAACTAAAATCCAGGAGACCATCACCCTGTCAGACAAACACGACGGATTCGTCATCAACTGTTCTGCCAGATATCCTGTGACTGGAGGAAACAAGACAGCAAAGAAAGAAGTGATTCTCAATGTTTTATGTAAGTGGTCCTGTCCGCACGTCACGGTTCAGCTGTTTCTGGTCAATGAAGCTGATGTGCGTCCCGTTTTCCTCAGATGCTCCCAAAGACACCTCAGCATCCATCAGTCCGACGGGTTCTGTGTCAGTGGGCACCTGGGTGGAGCTGAGCTGCTCCAGCAGAGCCAAGCCTCCCGCCAGCTTCAGCTGGTTCAGGAAGGGCAAAGATGGAGCCGTCGTCAACGTATCTGTGGGGCCGGTTTACAGCTTCAACGTTACTGAGGGAGGAGAGTTTCACTGTGTGGCCAAAAATCATCTGGATCAAAACAAGTCAGCTGTGATTCAAATTACTATTCAAGGTAATTAATTACCTAATTAAGGACCAACCAATGTGATGTCCACGTGAATGTTGACGTTTCATGTTACTAATTTACATTTTCTGGCATAATTTTTGTTTCCTCTTTTAATATATGCAAGTGTTTCTCTGCAATCAGGTGCGGTGAACCTTCAGATTTTGATTCCACTTCTTGCACTGATTGTTGTCAGTTTGCTTATCTGCCTGGTGTTATCTATTTGGTGAGTATTAAACTGATGTTTTCTCGATCAATCAATCAATCAATCAATCAATCAATCAATCAATCAATCAATCAATCAATCAATCAATCAATCAATCAATCAATCAATCTTTATTGTCAACTACAATTTGCATTGTAATCGAAATTACAGTTTCAGTTTACAGCGTCCGTCACATTCATCACAAACATTTGGGGGGAACAGTTGACTGAGGCCTTGCGTCGCCAAAGAACGCATTCTTCCAACTGCCAAGGACCCCGACTGACACTGTTTCCTTAGGGCGCTGCCTTTAACGCTGTGGAAAGATAGGAACCACATTTGGGGAGCACGAGGGGAGAAAAAGGCACATTTCACACTTTATCCTTGACAGGGTACAGTTTGGGATATGTAAAAAAAAAAAAAAGCACATATGGCGAGACAACATTCCAGCAGAGGGATACTTTGGAGGCATTGGAATCCAAACATGTATACGTCTTAAACGCTGGTGAAGATTCTCAGTCATCCAGGTCATGGTCATTCCAAAAAAGTAAAAAAACAAAGCAACTGGACTTGTTTTTCGTAGTTGAAGACATTTCGCTTACTCTCCAGGAAGCTTTCTCAATTCAAAAAGTCTGGAGTAATGTGGAGTATGAAGCTTTATACTACTGCCCAAACAAAGGCCTTGTAATGGCTTAGATAACATGCACATTCAACAGAAACAGGTCCACCCCTTAGTAATGGGCGGTCGTTAAAGCCATTAAGCCAGCAGATTGGAACAAACTGGTCCACTCCTTTCTAACGAGGAGTTGTTAGGGTTGTTATTGGCCTGGCTTAAAGGAACAATGTTTTGATCACCCATATGAGGGTGAGAATTGATGTGATGATTGGCCAGAATTAATCCTATAGCTGGATTGTAAGTTTTTGAGAGTTAGAACCTAAGGCCTCCTCCCCTGTTGGTTTTTCTCTCTTAACGTAGATGGCTTCCTTCACACCCCTTTCAAACCATCTGTCTTCTTTGTCCAAAACAACCGCCCATTACTAAGGGGTGGACCTGTTTCGTTTGAATTTGCATGTTATCTAAGCCATTGCAAGGCCTTTGTTTGGCAGTAGTATAAAGCTTGATACTCCACATTACTCCAGACTTTTTGAATTGACAAAGCTTCCTGGAGAAGAAGCGAAACATCTTCAACTACGAAAAACAAGTCCAGTTGCTTTGTTTTTTTACTTTTTTTGGAATGACTTAAACGTCCTCAACAAAATCGAAAAACACACCATCCTCCACCCGTTCCAGGAGTCCAGGGTGTATCCCACAAAGTGTGTCCCGTCAGGACAGGACGGGTCCCCTTTTCCCTGCATTCCCGTCAAAATTTTTTTTATCAAATGCTTTGAGAGTCCAGCAGACCAGATCCATAGTTTTCAGAAACGCCCACACCATTTTCTGCTTGTCAGTTTTCTAATTCTTTTGACAACTCAGGCAAAAAAAACAACTTTCAAACAAAATTCTGAATTCTTGAATTTCCCTTGGATTTAGATGCCTCTTGTTTTTTTGTGTTTTTTTTTATAACAAAGATGGAAAAGGACAATGCTGGACAGTTAGTCACTTGAACTAAGCAATGTGAACATTTGTCCGTCCGTCCGTCCGTCCGTTGTCTTCCGCTTATCCGGGGTCGGGTCGCGGGGGTAGCAGCTTCAGTAGGGAGGCCCAGACGTCCCTCTCCCCAGCCACTTGGGCCAGCTCCTCAGGAGGAATCCCAAGGCGTTCCCAGGCCAGCCGGGAGACATAGTCCCTCCAGCGTGTCCTGGGTCTTCCCCTGGGTCTCCTCCCGGTGGGACGTGCCCGGAACACCTCTCCAGGGAGGCGTCCAGGAGGCATCCTGACCAGATGCCCGAGCCACCTCAACTGGCTCCTCTCGACGTGGAGGAGCAGCGGCTCTACTCTGAGTCCTCCCCGGATGACTGAGCTCCTCACCCTATCTCTAAGGGAGAGCCCAGACACACTACGGAGAAAACTCATTTCAGCCGCTTGTATCCGGGATCTCGTTCTTTCGGTCACGACCCAAAGCTCGTGACCATAGATGAGGGTAGGAACGTAGATCGACCGGTAAATCGAGAGCTTCGCCTTTTGGCTCAGCTCTCTCTTCACCACAACGGATCGGTACAGCGCCCGCTTCACAGCAGACGCTGCACCAATCCGCCTGTCGATCTCCCGCTCCATCTTCCCCCCATTCGTGAACAAGACCCCAAGATACTTGAACTCCTCCACTAGGGGCAGGACATCCTCCCCAACCCGGAGAAGGCACTCTACCCTTTTCCGGTTCAAGACCATGGTCTCGGATTTGGAGGCACTGATTTTCATCCCGGCCGCTTCGCACTCGGCTGCGAACCGCTCCAGTGAGAGCTGTAGATCACGCCCTGATGAAGCCAATAGGACCACGTCATCCGCGAATAGCAGAGACGCAATCCTAAGGCCACCAAAGCGGATCCCCTCAACACCTTGGCTGCGCCTAGAAATTCTGTCCATAAAAGTTATGAACAGAATCGGTGACAAAGGGCAGCCTTGGCGGAGTCCAACTCTCACCGGAAACGAGTCCGACTTACTGCCGGCAATGCGGACCAGACTCTGACACCGGTCGTACAGAGACCTGACAGCCCTTATTAAAGGGTCCGGTACTCCATACTCCCGGAGTACCCCCCACAGGATCCCCCGGGGGACACGGTCGAATGCCTTCTCCAGATCCACAAAGCACATGTAGACTGGTTGGGCAAACTCCCATGCCCCCTCAAGAATCCTGCTGAGGGTGTAGAGCTGGTCCAGTGTTCCACGGCCAGGACGAAAACCACACTGCTCTTCCTGAATCCGAGATTCGACTATCCGACGGACCCTCCTTTCCAGAACCCCTGAATAGACCTTACCAGGGAGGCTTAAGAGTGTGATTCCTCTGTAGTTGGAACACACCCTCCGGTCCCCCTTTTTAAATAGGGGGACCACCACCCCAGTCTGCCAATCCAGGGGAACTGCCCCTGATGTCCACGCAATGTTGCAGAGCCGCGTTAACCAACACAGCCCCACAACATCCAGAGCCTTAAGGTACTCAGGGCGAATCTCATCCACCCCCGGAGCCTTGCCACCGAGGAGCTTTTTAACAACCTCGGCAACCTCAGCACCAGAGATGGGAGAACCCGACCCAGAGTCCTCAGGCTCTGCTTCCTCAATGGAAGACGTGTTGGTGGGATTAAGGAGGTCTTCGAAGTATTCCGCCCACCGACGCACGACGTCCCGAGTCGAGGTCAGCAGCACACCACCCCCACTGTAAACAGTGTTGGTACTGCACTGCTTCCCCCTCCTGAGACGCCGGATGGTGGACCAGAATCGCTTCGAAGCCGTACGGAAGTCTTTCTCCATGGCCTCTCCGAACTCTTCCCACGCCCGAGTTTTTGCCTCGGCGACCAGCCGAGCGGCCTGCCGCTTCGACTGCCGGTACACATCAGCTGTTTCCGGAGTCCCACAGGCCAAAAAAGCCCGGTAGGACTCCTTCTTCAGCTTGACGGCTTCCCTCACCGCTGGTGTCCACCAGCGGGTTCGAGGGTTGCCGCCACGACATGCACCGACAACCTTGCGGCCACAGCTCCGACTAGCCGCCTCAGCAATAGAGGCGTGGAACATGGTCCATTCAGACTCAATGTCCCCCGCCTCCCTCGGGACGTGTTTAAAGTTCTCCCGGAGGTGGGAGTTAAAGCTCCGCCTCACAGGGGACTCCGCCAGACGTTCCCAGCAAACCCTCACAGTACGTTTGGGCCTGCCCGGTCGGACCGGCTTCCTCCCCCGCCATCGGAGCCAACTCACCACCAGGTAGTGGTCGGTGGAGAGCTCCGCCCCTCTCTTCACCCGAGTGTCCAAGACATGCGGCCGCAGGTCAGATGAAACGACAACAAAGTCGATCATTGAACTGCGACCTAGGGTGTCCTGGTGCCAAGAGCACATATGGACACCCTTATGCTTGAACATGGTGTTTGTGATGGACAATCCATGACGAGCACAGAAGTCCAACAACAAAACACCACTCGAGTTCAGATCAGGTGGGCCATTCCTCCCAACCACGCCCCTCCAGGTCCCACTGTCATTGCCCACGTGAGCGTTGAAGTCCCCCAGCAAAACGAGGGAGTCCCCAGGAGGGGCACTCTCCAGTACCCCTTCCAAGGACTCCAAAAAGGGTGGGTAATCTGAACTGCTGTTTGGCGCATAAGCGCAAACAACAGTCAGAACCCGTCCCCCCACACGGATGCGGAGGGAGGCCACCCTCTCGTTCACCGGGGAAAACCCCAACGTGCAGGCACCGAGATGGGGGGCAACAAGTATGCCAACCCCAGCTCGGCGCCTCTCACCATGGGCAACTCCAGAGTGGAAGAATGTCCAGCCCCTCTCAAGGAGACTGGTTCCGGAGCCAGAGCGGTGCGTCGAGGTGAGTCCGACTATCTCTAGTCGGAACCTCTCAACCTCGCGCACAAGCTCAGGCTCCTTCCCCACCAGAGAGGTGACATTCCACGTCCCAAGAGCCAGCTTCTGCAGCCGAGGATCGGAACGCCAAGGTCCCCGCCCTCCACTGCTACCCGTTACACATTGCACCCGACCCCTTTGGCCCCTCCGACAGGTGGTGAGCCCATCGGAAGGGGGACCCATGTCGCCTCTTCGGGCTGAGCCCGGCCGGGCTCCATGGGCAAAAGCCCGGCCACCAGACGCTCGCCAACGTGCCCCACCTCCAGGCCTGGCTCCAGAGTGGGGCCCCGGTGACCCGCGTCCGGGCGAGGGAACACGAGGTCCAACAATCGTACTCATCATAAGGGGAGTTTTGGGCTGCGCTTTGTCTGGTCCCTCACCTAGGACCTGTCTGCCTTGGGTGACCCTGCTAGGGGCTTAAAGCCCCTGACAGCATAGCTCCTAGGATCACTGGGACACTCAAACCCCTCCACCACGGTAAGGTGGCAGCCCAGGGAGGGGGTGAACATTTGCATTTTTTTAATTTAAAAATTATGTGTAGCTGAAAATTGTTCTCTTTAAAACAAGCAAATCCTGTTTATTCTCCTTTTAGTGTATTTCATTCATCTTCTAATTTCATCAGCGTCTCTACCACCTAAATTCGGATGTGATCTTAGCAATGTTGGTCCTGGTTTCCAGTTATTCTTTAGTCTTTCTGAGATTGCATTGTCACCTTTTAGAAATCGTGGAGGACCAACCCTGCCATACTTCAGAATACGTCCTCCATACAAAAAAAGGAAAGTTATTCTGACAGCTATCTAATGTCTTCTAGGTGCTTCAGATCCAAACACTCAACTTCAGAACACACTGAGGTACAGAAATGTTCAACTTCTTTCTCAACGGTGCAAGTTTTCATTTTTACATTTCAGACAGCGTCAGAATAAAAGAACGGCAAAATATTTTTTTTACAGGATCAAAGGGAAGAGAACGTTTATGTTGAAATGGCAGGCTGTAAATCGGAGGAAGAACTTCATTATGGGGAAGTGAACTTCGTGAGGAAAAGACCTGAAGCTTCCTCTGTCTCGCCGCAGGACGGCGAACAGCAGGACACGGTTTATGCTCAGGTAAAAGTGTCTAACGCAGGAAACAGCTCAGCGCGGGCCACTGACCGTCCAGAGGATCTCTATGCAGAAGTAAAGACAAAATAACATTACACACATGCAAATATGTCCAGGAGCAAATGAAATAAGTTAAACTTTCTTCACCTCAATCAAAGTAAAACGCAAGTTATACTATTTGGTCAGAGTCTTCACACAACAGATCCAGATCTGATTCTTGGTTCTTTAGCACGGTTTTGTCAGACCTCTGCTAGGAATCTTGGTTTTACTTTTGATAGTTGTTTAAAGCTAGATAAACAAATTAGCTCTGTCGTCAAGTTTTTATCACCTGCGTATTTTAGCTAAAGTTAAATCTTATTTTTGTTTAAAAGACTTTGAAGGACTTATCCATGCCTTCATCACATCTCGTTTGGACTATTGCAATTCATTATATAGAGGCCTGGATAAATCACAGATGCAGCGACTTCAAATGATCCAGAACACAGCGGCTCGGCTTCTTACAGGAACCAGGAAGCGTGACCATATAAGGCCCATACTGGCCTCTTTACATTGGCTGCCTGTTTTTTATCAAATAGATTTTAAGATTCTCTTATTAACTTATAAAGCTTTAAATGGATTAGCTCCCCACTTATCTTCTGGAACTTTTAAAATTTCAGCCCGTGTCCAGAACCCTACGTTCTAATAATCAGCTTTTACTAACAGTTCCTCGGACCAGACTTAAGAGGAAAGGAGATCGGGCTTTTTCTGCTGTTGCTCCTTCTCTATGGAACAATCTACCTTTCCAAATTAGATCTGCCCACAGCCTGGATCATTTTAAATTGCTTCTTAAAACTTATTTTTATTCTTTGGCATTTAATTAAACTAGTGTTTGATACTTTGTTTTTATTCATTTGTGTTGTTGTCACTCTTGTACAGCACTTTGGTGCAGTTCTATGCCTGTTTTAAAGTGCTATATAAATAAATTTGACATTGACATTGACATTGATAAGTATCGTCAACGTTTTTTTTCTTGACAAATATATTAAATATTGGCATAACATTCACAACGGATGTCAGTAACAACCCTAATAATCCACACATACAGAGAAATCATAAAAAATAAGTAAAAAAATGTCATAATGAGTGAAAAATTGCAATGAAATGAAGTTGGTATCAGCACATTATGCTGTAATGCATTGATCTCCCTACATGCAAACTTACGGCATGGTGCTTTTGGGGTGATGTGCAGAAGCATTCTTCCTTTAAACACGGTGTGTGCGCAACAACATTTAGCTTTGGCCTTTTTACAAGCTTGGGGAAATATTTAAACATGCGGTTTGTTCAGCAGCGGGTTGTTGCACAGTTCAAAGAGGCCGTTGCATTTACGAGCATGACTTCTTACTGTTTGCACAGGGGGAAAAAAAAAACTGTGCGTTACTATGGGCCCCTTGCTGTGGCTGATTTATGTTGAAATTATGTCCTTTCCACTTCTGCATGAGGCCCTCACAAAATATTGAGAAGTTTATAAATACAGCCGGAACTGTTGCCATTCATCAGTTATTTTTAATCAGAAAGATTTTTGTGTGAGGTTTTACTAATACTAAATCGGTACCATTTATCATTCCTTTCTGATGAGTTTTTAAGGTATTTATTGTTTTCAATTCAGTTTATTATTAGTATCATATAATGGCAATTTACAACATAAGGCACTTTATAACGTTTTCTCTTCTCAGAGTATTTTGATGGAGGCTCTTATTTTAATGTTTAATGTTACTCCTATATTTTTGGCTGGAGGATTGATTTGTGTTTCAGTTCAGCTCCTTCTGTATGTTTGTTGTGATCTATGCTTGAGTTTAAACTTTTACAATCATGCAATATTGAAACTCACTGGTTTTGTTGTGAATTGCTGGCTTCCGCCATTGCGCTCATTGTGGTTCCTTGTTCTTATTTCTGCCATAAGTCTTAAAATATCTTGTCTGCATTTGGGTCCTACAAATCAACAAAATATGACAAATTAATGGACAATTTTGTTTCTAATTTCTTTGTATGTGTACGGGTGCTGGTCATAAAATTGGAATAAAATGAAAACGTTGATTTATATTTCAGTAATTCCATTCCGAAAATGGAAACTTTCATATCATATTCATTCATTATGCACAGACTGATAAATTCCAAGTATTTATTTCTTTTAATTTAGATGAATATAACAGATTATAGTGAAACAATCAACTTTTTCATGATATTTTAATTATAGGATGAACACATGTACATTGGGTTGTTATCAAAATCCTGTTTTAATTTTATTTTACTACTATTATAAAAATGCTTACTGAGAAACAAACTTTGACATATTCAATACGTGTTACCAGCTATGTGCAGCTATAAACCTTCTCTTCCTGTAATGGGATTAGTCTCCTGTAACGTTATCATAATTAAAATACGGGGTTTGTTTTATGGCAGCGCAGATTTAAGCTGGTTGGGTAATGAGGAAGTATTCCCAATGTTTTTTCCCAATGTTTTCCCAATGTTTTCTTTCAGAAAACACATTATGGTGGTTTGACAAAAAAACAATTACTAGTTATGTATAAGAAATGTATCTTCAGCATTTTAATTGCTGTGTTGAATCACTTCTTCTTTTGACTGTTGTGGTGTAAAACGATGGTGACCTGTCACAAAAGCAGTGGCTCTAAATGTGCATTGTTTTTTTATTACTTAATTTTATCAGCTGAACATTTTGTCATTTTTGGATTGAAGATGAGTCAGTATAAAGATTTTGCTTCCTGTCTTGGCTGCAAGAGCTTCTGACTGCACTAAATAAAACTTTCCACAGCTGAACTTTTTCTGCCTGGTTGAAGATTTAAAACTTCATGCATTCTGTATTTATTTGCATTGTTTTGTATTTATTTGCAACATGTATTGTAATAATTGTTATGTCTGGATTCTTATTTTATGTGCTATGCGTCTAAAGCATATTATGCAGCTCTTTTTGTTGAATTTGTTCTTTCAAATGTTTAGATTTAAAAATCATCATACCCCTTACTGGAAAAAACTGTTATCAGGAATGTAAAGTCTGTTATTCTTGTTTTTTTGTCTTTATATTTGTACCTTTATGTGAATCTGCAGGCTGTAACTCTGTATCTTTGCACCTGGTGCACCTGAATTTCCCCAGAGGGACCATAAATGTTTTGTCCAATGTGTCTTTGTGTTGCTGTGATGCAGATCATGTCTCGATGTGTGTTATGTCTATTTATATGGTAACGCACAATGACAATAAAGCTTCTTGAAATAAGCGACCCTGCAAAGATAAGTGGGTATACTGTAGACCAGGGGTTGACAAACTTTTCAGCCCTTGATCCCCCAGAGACTGCAGGGGAGTGTGAGTCTTTTTTGCGAATAAAGTAGTCATTTTTCAAAAGCTCTTACAAAAAGTTTTCCCCTGTGTTCTTGTAAGGTTATATTATGGTATCGGTTTCACATGTAATAAATAATAACATCAAAGTATTATTAGTATCAGGACTTTTAAGCCCTGACTTTATTGTGCTAATATTACGACTTTGTTCTTGTAATATTATGACTTCATTCTTAGAATTTCCAAAAGAAAGTCGAATTAGCAGCATTGTACATTAAAGAAAGGAAATTATTGGCCACGGAGGAGAACATTTCTACAAAACCACAGAAAGTCTTAGATCAATTTAAAAAAATTGCAAGGAAAAAAAACGTATTCTCTAACATTGCAAAGTTAAAAATCTGAAGGGTATTCCGTCCAGACTCCCACTCTGGGAACCCCTACTGTTGATAATGGATAGATGAGAAAATTTTTATTAGAATATTAGCCCCCCCAAACAAAAAAGACAAACGGAAAAAAAAAAACAGCATCACACCCACTCCTTAAATATTTCTTATTGAAAATTGTTAAAAAAAAATAACGCACTTTATAAATTGTCACTATAAATGAATATGATGAATGTGAGAATTATTCTTGAGTTGTAGTCACCTCAATCTACTGTTTGCTGTCGTTCATATTAGTGGTGATTATATATATATATATATATATATATATATATATATATATATATATATATATATATATATATATATATATATATAAAAATCTGTGATCACCTTTATTAGTAGAAGGACTCTTGCAAAACCGTCACAAACATCTTGGTATAACAAGCAGTGTGTTCTATAGAAAACTCAGTTTCCCAGCAGGCCTGTGTGTTTCTAAAACGAAACACTGGCGCACTGACGTCACGTCCCCGCAACACGGCGTAGCCAATAAGCGGGATGGGCGTGTCCCTTCGTGAGTCTGTGAGCTGAGAGCTGTTTGAAAGAGCAGCGCGCGCAGCCCGGGCCTGCACGTAAGCAGGAAGAGAAGATGGCGGCTGTTTTGGAGCACAGTCTCGTGGAGATCTGCGGGTTCGGGCGGGAAGCAGAACGGCGGTTCCGAGAGGTCATAGTGAGTCCAGGTGAGAGCCGAGTTCTGACGGGGCCAGGCGGCTGCGGGTTTTGGTTCTGAATGTTCTGTGAAAGCAGCCGGACCGTAAGGTTGAAGCTAACAGCGGCTAACGGCGCTGCTAACTCGCCGTGCGCTCGGTCCTCCGCGGGTTTACCGTTGACGGCCAGCCGCATGTGACCAGGTCACCTCCTGTCAGGCTCACCGGTCAGAGCCGTCGGCTTTACCGGCTCCGGTTTCCGGTATTAGATAGAGCCAGAGTATCTCTGAAAACAAAAACTTCTGACCGTCAGAACTGCTGCTTTCTCTGGTTCCGATCAAACGCCTACAGCTCCAACCAGAACCAACTGGATCCACAGCCGCTCACAGATCAACACACCTGAATTTATACCTGTCCGTTCAGACGGTGGCTCCTTTGGGTCCAGTCTGGACTGCGGGCGTGTATTCATGGACGAACCGACCCAACTAAACCCAAACATGGAGCTTATCTGTTGACAAGCTGTGGCTCTGAAGGAGAGAATGATATAATGTGGAGACCTCAGAGGTTTCAGGCATAGTTAAATAAAATAAATAAACACAATAGTCTTCATTTAAAGACAGAAAAAGTCCATACCATAAATAAATAAATAAAACAAATCCACACAGAAGTTAAACTACACAAGAGAGACAAAACTTAAATGGGGAAAGAATGAGGGACGCAGTGATATAATGATTTAGCACAATATTGAAATCCCTTATCAGTATAGCTATTTTGGCCAGAGCTACTATTTATCATATTTATATTTATCATTTGCTCCCCTTTCTACACTCTGAATAAAAGGACTTTGCTCTCTGCTTCAGTTTAACATCCAATCATGTGTCACCATCACCATTACCGTCACATGACCAAACAAACCCCACATGGCCAGCTGCTTTTCCACTCCTGAAAAAATGCACAATAAACAACAAGGTGGAAATGGACTTTAGTTTTTAGTGTAAGACCAGTTTTTCTTATGGGACTGATATTAATAAGTAAACAAAATAAATAAATAATGCCGGCCGATATGTTATGAACGCAGAATTATTGTGCATCTCTAGAAAAAAAATCCCAAAAAATCTTTGACCCACTTATCACAAACACTTGATTGCATGTGTCGATATGAATGGTGTCGCAACTAATTAAGTTTTGGAGGCAGTTGCTTTTTCAGGGCCACATTTGTTTGGATCGCTTTTTTCCCCTTTGATTAAAGAAATTGACATGAAAAGCACTTTTTGCATGCAATCTATCTTTTTATGACATAAAATATAGTTTGATGTGAGAGGGGGAAAAAAGCAAAAACCAAAGAAATCTCTAAGTGGTTAACTGATCCTTCATAAATCAAACTACAGTATGTTACTAATTAGGGCTGGATGTTAATTCAGTAGCAATATATATCTATCGATAGACGTACATCGATGATTGAAAGAAAAAAAAAGGTCAATAAATAGTTCAATAGAATAAAAGTTTTCCTTCCTTTTACATTCTAGACATGTACATCCTTCCAACCAATCACAACGCAGATCCAGGAACCAAGCTCTGCCCCTTTCAAAGAGTTCAGAGAGGACACAGTCTTTTTTAAAAACTTATAGTTTTGGTAAAAAGTTGGTTGAATAAAGGTTTGAGTTTGAATTCAGTGTTTGTCTATTCTGTTGCTAAGCAACAGGATAAAATGGCCAGGGCTGCACTTAAAATATATGTTTTGAATTTTTTGATAATTATCAATATCGATCTATATGATTTCTATTTTATTTTTTTCTAGATCGTCCAGCCCTATTACTAATTAATGTTCAGATGATTTTTAAAAACCATTTCAGTAAGAAACGCTTCAAACGGCACCTTCAGGGGAACTGAAGGCTGCAAAGACCCAGTTGAGGTTTGGAAAGTTTCCGTCATAAACATCTGCAGAGTTCATTACAGCAGGATAGATTATGTCGTTTTAAGATTAAAGACCAAACTTACCTGAGTCAGAGCAACAACCACTGGTAGAAACAAAGATGATCTATTGAGGGGACATGCATCACACTGCTGAGATTGCACTCCTGACTGGCTCGTGTCTAATTTCTGTGGCTAACAGCATACCTCTCCTGTCTGCAGGTGTTAGCGCTCCCTCCGGTGGGCTGAAGTTTCCAGACAGCGCTGGAGCTTTCCATTATGAAGAGAGCGGCAAGCTGCTGTCCGTCACCAGCAACCGCTTCGTCCACTGGTGAGTAGAAGACGACTGATCGGGACTTTTCTACCGCAGTGTTGATATTTGAGTTCAGGGCTGCTTCTACAAAGTCTCCTGCTGCTGCTTCAGATTCATCTCTGCGTCCCTGTTGTGCTGCAGGTGGACGTCAGCGGACACGGTGCAGCTGGTGGAGGAGTCTCTGGACACCAACCTGCTGAATAACGCCATCAGACTGAAATTCAGCTGCTGCAGCGTTCTGCCGGGCGGAGTCACCATCCAGGAGACCCTAAACAACGTCGTCATTCTCATCTGCACCAATCAGAGTGTCCACAGGCTGGTGCTTCCTCATCCGGCGCGCATGTACCGCAGCGTGAGTCCCGCCCCCCCAAAAAATGTTTCCTGTTCCCCCGAACATAACGATCTGCTGAGGTTCTTCTGCAGGTTCCACTTTCTGTCTCCTTCTCTGCTCCACATCGTCTTTGTTTCTTGGCGCCGTGTGACCTGCTTGCTGTGTGGATGTTTGTTGTGTTACCCGCAACTTCTTAAAGATGCTTTGGTCTTTTTGCTTGTTGCTGATGTTGGCGGATTGGCCGGCTAATCCCACGATTGGATAGGTAGATCAATTATACAACAATAGAGTCTCAAAGCTGACGTATGGAGTTTAAAGATTGCTCCCGTATAAGAATAAAAGTTGCTTATATTACTTTTGGTTTGTTTTGATATTTTAATGACCCAGTTTCCCCGCTGTACCTGAATGCAGCACGAGCAGCTGTAGCGGGAGATCAATGGAGATTCATCTGACTTGGACTTTCTATGATGTACAGAGTGGAGCTATTTGGACGTCAGCTAAAGCCGGACACACACTGTACGATATTTTCATTCGTTGTACTCAGATGCAGCTCAAACTGTCTGACGAAACCTCAGGGTTTAAAAGTTCACAGCTCTACATTTCTGTTTTTACTGTACGGCCCGACACTCTGATGTGATCTGACTGCTCACACTGTACGTCTAAAAACCACGTCAGACTCAGCCCCGCAGAGAGATGCTGCTTGTCAGACTCATCTACCCGGAAACCAAACGTAAACAGTAGAAGAAGAAAAAGAAAAGTGTCGATGCTCACTGTTAAATATGAGGCTCACTAGAATGAAACACGCTGCCTTGGCAATTCTACAAGTTGCTCCTCCGTAGTTTGACTCCATGTCACACGTACCGCCACCATG
Organism: Fundulus heteroclitus; assembly: GCF_011125445.2. NCBI lineage: Eukaryota > Metazoa > Chordata > Actinopteri > Cyprinodontiformes > Fundulidae > Fundulus > Fundulus heteroclitus. The sequence continues at coordinate 32,256,623 of NC_046362.1, read as the reverse complement.
CTTCTCTCCGCTCCTATGTTTTCGTCTAAGAAGACGAATAATTTCCTTGTTTGCACATGTGCAGTGTGCGAGGTTGGGTAAAATCGGCTTGTAGACGCTTGTAGCTCTGCTTTAACACCAGGAGACGTTCATTATCAGCTTACGAGGGCCGACTGAATTTCAGGCAAATTTGATTTTCATCTGACCGTCCGAATTCTGATCGGGAAATGGTCATGAGAGGCTAATCGCCCCTCGTTACCTCCTGGATGCTACACAACGCACCTTGCAGCTGAAACTCGGCCCGATCGAAAAAAAATTCTCACATGACTGAAGAATCGGCCCAAAAAGGGCAAGAAATCATACAGTGTATGCCCGGCTTAAGTTTTCTCCATCCAGTCTGAGGTTGTTTTCTGTGAGAAGTTCAGCTCAGTGCTGAGCGAGCTGATTACCTCATCGCTGTTTAAAGATGTGGACATTAAGTTCTGGTTCAGTCCACGTCTTTCTCCACTGTAGCTGCATGAGAAGCCTAAATGTTCCCAAACAGCAGAGTTTAGTGGGAGTCCTCCCCTTCTTGCTTTGGTGTCACTTTGTGAAGTTGCCCTGCAGAACATTGCATCGCGCACTTGGTTCCGCGTCTAAACGTTCTGCACATGTTCAGGTATAAAACAACGCTGTGTTCGTTTGGTAAATGCAGGGCCGGGTCTACGCTGATTTACTCCCCGGGCGACTGCCACTACAGGCAGGGCTTCAAATACAAGCTAGACCTGAAATAATTTAACCAGACGTGTGAAAAGGCCTTGGTTTGGACTACAATCCTTGGAGGTTTTACATGATTTAATGCAAAAACCGGGACTTGGCATTGTTTTTTTATTTGGTTCCTCCTCCTTCTTTCTCCTCCTCATCCTCACTCCTATGACTGGCATTATTCTGTCCCTCTGCATCAACTCCACAACCTCGACTGAAACTGGCCTCCTCAGCTACAGCTAACGATAACGGCAACAATAAAAAACAGGGCTGAACAATTAATCACATTTTCAATATAATCGCGATTTAAAAAAACGCAATTTCCAAATCGCAGAGGTCTGCAATTTTTAGCTATGTAACAATCAGGGAATTAGACACGTCCATTAGGTGTCAGTAAAATGTTTAAAGTGGGTTTGCCTCCACATGGAAGGGAAGACAGTTGCAGCAGTGAAATAATCTAATTATATTACTTGTTTTAGAGTTTATATAATCATACATAGCATTAAGTTCTGGTCAATCAGTTTAATACATAGACTTGCTTGTTGGTTGGACTTTATGTTCAACAAGGATTGATGTCCAAATCAATTAAAAGCTGTTCTCTTGAATAATATTCTGATTAATAGAAACATTAAAAGTTCTTGTTTTAAATAGTCCTTCTTTACAAACATCTTTTTTTAGAGAACATTTTTGTTGCTTGTGGTTAATGCAGAGAAAAGTCAAAATTGCAATTTTGGTTGGCTGCGACAGACTGGCGACATGTCCAGGTTGTACCCCGCCTCCCGCCCAGTGAACGCTGGAGATAGGCACCAGCAACCCCCGCGACCCCATGAGGGATAAAGCGGTTTGGAAAATGGATGGATGGATGGGTTGAAATATATCGTAGGCAGAACTCAATAATTTCTGCTCCGAGTTGAGATGCTGTGGGTCTTTTAGCAACTAATCCGCACGGCGAGGAAACAAATTGATTTGTTGTTTGTATATGTTTAAAAAGACATGATAAATTAAACTGGAAAAAATCGCATTAAATCGCAATATATATAAAAAAAATCGCAATTAGATTATTTTGCAAAATCGTTCAGTCCTAAAAACACTATTTAAAGTACATTGATGGAGCACAACTACAATAAAGAACAAAATAAGGAAGGTGCCAAACACACAAACACAGTAAAGAAACGACTCAATTTCTTTCTATTTTTCTTGATCTTGTGTAAAACAGTTAATGTAGAAACCCATTAGGAAAACATTATGTAGCCTCTGCAAAAGCACTTCTGTGGGTGCGTGATTCATTTTGCTGTGGGCCTCCGTTATTTGCTCTGCATGCCGGGCTGTCAGGATGAGGCGGCTGGGGTGTGCCTGTGAGACGGCGCTGAGGGAAAAGGGAACGGGCTCAGCTGCTGCCTCAACACAGTGACATCAGAACGATGGTTGCTTTCAGTAAAGTCTTAGACTTGTTGCTAGTCGCTTTTTGAAAGAAAATTATGTGTCTGAAAAGTCATTAAATATAGCAATAAAGACCCTAAATATACAACACAGGACTGTCGTCTAGTTTTCCTTCCCTCATGAGAGCAGAAAAGCCCGTTAGCCACTAGCAGCCAGACGGGAAGTAGCAGGCGGTGTTGGTTTTTCAAACTAAAGTAAAATAAAGTTTTAACGTTAAATATTATTAAGTTCATTTCAAACTCTAATTAGGGTTAATATAAGTGTGAAAATATACACTGCAAAAATGGAACTAAAAATAACTAAACTTTTGTTGAAATTACTATATTTATCCTTGATTTGAGCAGGTAAATAAGATGATTTGCCAATGGAATAAGATTTCTGCACTTAAAACATGAACAACTTGTCTCCATCATCTTATTTCAAGTGCAGTATATCTAATTGTCTTATTTTAGGGTTCAAAATACTCATTCCATTGGCAGATCATCTTGTTTATCTTCCCAAATCAAGGACAAATGCAATAACTTCAAGATAATTGTACTTATTTTTAGTTCAGTTTTTGCAGTGTAGGCTATACATAATATAGGATAGATGTATCTCGTATGCTTTACATTGTTTTGACACATATTTAAGATAAACTTCATTCTGACGGTGTGGCGGCTTTTATTTAGCCGTGGCGTGTCTCCTGCGTGTTTGTGACGTTGCGTTCTGATCCAGCGTGGATGTTGCTTCGTTCCAGGAGCTGGTGACGGAGCGCCACATGCAGTCCATCTTCACCGACGTCATGAAGCTGGACCTCCAGGACCCGGCCAGCTGCGCCCTGATCCCCGGCTGGGCGGGGCACGCCGCCGTTCCCGGCGCTGTGGCGGCGTGGCTCAGCTTCCACGGAGACGCTCACTTCGCCCTGGGCTCGCCTGCAGGAGGCATCACCGTGGTGACGCTGCCACCCCACGACTCGCAGGGTGAGTCATGTGACCTTGTGGCGATGCGAGCGCGTCGACGTGAACGTCGGGCTGTGAGCGTGTTGGTGTCTGCAGGCAGCGCGTCGGTAGTGGAGCTGAAGAGGAGCTCCGTGATGAGGAGGATCTCCGGCTGGATGCCCACCGCCATCCGGGGGGAGCAGAGTCCGCCGGACCGGGTTCTGAGCCTGGCGGTGCGGGAGGAGGAGGAGGATTCGCTGATCTTCGCTCTTTGTCAGGATCACCGGCTGCGCATGTGGTCGCTCACGGTGGGTCCGGTCGCTGTGATCTAACGGAGCCGCGAGGTTCTAACAGGGCTGGACGATAGAGAGAAAAAGGGATTGGTGGCGTAGTGGTTAGAGCACAGAGCTTCGGTCCCAGAGGTTCTGAGTTCAACTCCCACAAGCTGCCATTCTGGGTCCCTGAGCAAAACCCTTAACCCCCAATTGCTCCACAGGCGCCCACTGCTCCCCAAGGGGATGGGTTAAGATGCAGAAGTGAATTTCTCCATTGTGAGATCAATAAAGTTCAATTATTATTATTATTATTATTATTATTATTATTATTATTATTATTATTATTATTATTATTATTATCAAACAGCTTCAGTTGGTGAAATTTAAAGAGCAGAAGAGAGAGGGTTCTTCGTAATTTGTCCGATCCTGTCTTTATCCGCTTATACTGCAAAAACGAAACTAAAAATTAGAAAATTTGTCCTTGATTTGAGCCGGTAAATAAGATAATCTGTCAATGCAGTGATTATTTTTACTCTTAAAATAAGACAATTAGATATACTGCACTTGAAATAGGATGATGAAGATGAATTGTTCCTATTTTAAGTGCAAAAATCTTATTCCATATGCAGATCGTCTTATTTACCTGCTCAAATCAAGGACAAATACACAAATTTCAAGAAAGGTTTACTTATTTGATGCAGAAGTGAATTTCTCCATTGTGAGATCAATTAAGTTCTATTATTATTATTATTATTATTATTATTATGAAAAGCAGATCAATAAAATAAAAATCATATTTATCTATATCGATAATTATCAAGAAATACAAAACATAGATTTAAAGTGGGAATTTTATGCTGACCTATTTTTAGATACAGAACAGCAAACTGAATTCAAACTCAACCCTTTATTTAACCAACTTTTTACCTAAACTACAAGTTTAAAAAAAAAAGAAAAGAAAGAAAAGGGGCGGAGCTTGGTTCCTGGGTCTGCGTTGTGATTGGTTGGGAGGATGTAATGACTGTAATATTAACCTACATGATAGTCTAGAATGCAAAAGGAAGGAAAACTTTTATTATATTGAACTTTTTATTAACTCTTTTTTTCTATCAATCGATATATATTGTTATTAAAATATTGTCCAGCCCTAATCGGGACATTTTCATTCATTTCAGTGAGGTGGGCTGTGCTAGTACGTCAGGGATTCCTTATAGCTCCTTTGCGCCTGTAAGGGACATTGTGAGGTTCCTATGCTAAATTAGCCTCGGAGGAAGCACACAGGCTCATTTTCTTATCTCCTTCCTTACCGACTTATGGTGGCGATAGATACCGTTATTGAATTATCGTCCAGCCCTAGGTCAGAAAATAACCGTTCTGTGTCTGATTCTGAGCCGTGTTCTGATAACTTGGTTCTGTTTCTCCCCCCCAGGAGCAGTCGTGTCTCCTGGAGGCCGACATGTTGGAGTACATGCCGGCCTGTAAGGGCGTGAGGCGGCTGTCGGGTCAGGGGCACCGTCTGAGGCTGGCCTTCTCCCCCAGAACCGGTCTGTGTCTCTGCGTCTACCTGGCCGTCCCGCAGAGAGGACAGTTCATCGTCCTGCAGCTCGTCGGCACAGACAACAGCCGCTACAGCCTGGAACACATCTCCTCTCTCTTCAGCACTCAGGTGGGTCCACAGGCAGAACAGCAAGACCACACCCAGAACCGTCCACACAGACACAACTTAAAGGTATACTATGCAACCGGGGTTGATTTTCCAGCGAGGCTCCCCCCAGAGGGCGAAAGTAAAAGTGCACTGTCGTAAATATGCTCAGCTGTTCTGGTTTCTCCGTCAAGCCAGGCGCGGTTGTTTTGAGCTTAGCAGACAGGCGAACGCAACGAAAAGTGGAAAAAACGGCAGTACAAACAATGACTAACACAGTGAAGGTATGAACATGCACAGAGAGAGAGAAACCATTCCAATGTTACTTACAATCGCATCAGCAGAAACGCGTCAGCCTTGCAGCCTTCTGTTTCTTTTAGCTCTCGCCATTCGGAAAAAGCTTGCCCGATGTTCACCCGTGTACGACTCCTCTCTGTCCAGAGCCCTTTTCCTCTTTCTTGCCTGCTCCAACATGGGCTTTCGCTGTTTTCTCGCTGGTTCCGCCATAATAACTGCACAAATATCGCCACTGCGCTAGCAACGAGCATGCCTTTCACTGGGGGCGTGTAGCAGTTCTCGCCATAAAGCAAGACCGACTCTCGCGATGCACAAGACTTCTGAGCCTGTGTGTGCGGGCCGAGGGCTCCTGCAATTGCAAGTGCGGTATTTCCCCCACAGACCACCAGGGCGGCCGAGAAAACCTTTGTTCAACCTGAAATAACTCATTTAATCATCCAAAACGGTATGGAACACATTAATTAACTGAAAAATGTTGCATAGTATGCTTTTAAACAATTACAGATCTAAACCCTTGAGATGGCTCTTGGTGGCTGTTCTTGTCTCCCTCGTGGTAAATGGACCCAACGGTTTGTGCTGCAGGAAGCTCTGGTGGACTTCACCCTGACCCCGACAGACGTCTGGGCTCTGTGGGAGGACGAGTCCAACTCGGCTCTGGTCAAATACATCAACTTCGAACAGTAAGCGGGAGCATCAGAGACTTTTCAGTCCCAGAACACTGCAAAAACGGACCTAAAAATAACTAAAATGTCCTTTTAAAGTTAGTGTATTTATCCTAGATTTAAGATTATCTGCCAATGGAATGAGTATTTTGACCACTAAAATAAGATTATTAGACATCCTGCGCTTGACATAAGACAATTGAGATGAATTGTTCCTATTTTAAGTGCAAAAATCTTATTCCATTGGCAAATCATCTTATTTACCTGCTCAAATCAAGGACAAATACACTAATTTTAGGAACATTTTACTTATTTCTAGTTCCATTTTTGCAGTGAAGCTCTGGTTCAAACTCGCCGCGTCTCTGTTTTTGCAGCAACACGGCGGGTCAGTGGAACCAGGTGTTTGTTCAGCCCCCGCCGGAGGAAGAAGTCTCCGTAGGGGTGGATCTGGACCCCAGGGTACGTCCCCGCCACACATCAGCAGCACAGAACTAAGCTATACCCGATAACCAGGACAGTCCAGGAGCTTAGTTTTTATTTAGATAGACCGGTCTGGGTCTATCGTGGGTTGAACGTGTTCTTTGGCTCCGCCATCTTCTCAGTTCTCCTTCATCTCTGTGCCATGCTGCTGTTTCAGGAGACCTACCTGGAGCTGCTCTTCTCTCCGCTGCGCTTCACTGCGTCGGCCATCGTCAGAGCCCTGCAGGTGAGTCCACCTGTCTGCTGTGTGAGGCAGGAGTTCTGCCATTACTCTGGCTTCATGGTCCTGCGGCTTCATGGTCCTCTAACTTGTGTCCAGATCTTCCGACGCGGCTCTGAGAGGATCCCGGATGCGTCCTGGGAGAATCTGAAGAAGGAGGTGACCCAGGCTGTGGAGAGCGAGGTAATTTCCTGTTGAAACCGGAGGATGTCTCATCACCAGCAGTAGGTGGCGCTGTTACTCTGCTACCATCAACTTTCAATTTCACCGTCTCCTAGAACCCTTACTGATGCAGACCCAAGTTGTTACATTGTGCTTTTGTTTATTACCGTATTGTTCGGACCATAAGGCGCACCGTAAATTAACTTGTCTGTGTGTCTTTGTCCACATATAAGACGCACTATGTATTATCGATAAAATATAAATCAAATTGATTGATAATTATCAAGAAATACAAAACATATATTTAAAGTAGGGATTTTATGCTGACCTATTTTTAGATTCAGAACAGCAAACTGAATTCAAACTCAACCCTTTATTTAACCAACTTTTTACCAAAACTAAAAGTAAAAAAGAAAAAAGAAAAGTGGCGGAGCTTTGTTCCTGGGTCTGCGTTGTGATTGGTTGGGAGGATGTAATGACTGTAATATTAACCTACATGATAGTTTAGAATGCAAAAGGAAGGAAAACTTTTATTCTATTGAACTTTTTTCGATCGATATCGATAATTATCAACAAATTCAAAACATATATTTTAAGTGCAGCCCTGGCCATTTTATCCAGTTGCTTAGCAACCTATTTTTCACATACAGAACACGCAAACTCTGAATTCAAACTTTTATTCAACCAAGTTTTTAGCAAGACTGCTAGTTTTTAAAAAAAGAGTAAAGAACGTGTGCTCTCTAAAGGAGGCGGAGCTTAGTGGCTGAGCCTTCCTGGGTCTGCGCTGTGATTGGTTGGGAGGCTGTAATGACTGTAATATTAACCTACATGGCTAGAATGCATAAGGAAGGAAAACTGTTATTCTATTAAACTTTTTTTTTTTCCATCATCGATATAAATCAATCGAACGATTAAATATTGTTATTGAATTATCGTCCAGCCCTATTACATATTCTAAGTCTAGAATATCACTCCGCTCCTCGGGAATGGGTGACCAGATGTCCCCGATTTCAGAGTATCACGACGAGTAAAAAATCCGCTGCGCCTTATGGTCTGAAAAATATGGTGTAGTAAATCTGTTATCAGACATCAGTTTTAATATGGGTGCATCCCTGGATCTTAAAATGTATTTATTGCTGTTTATTCAAACCCGACTGACCCGTCTCTCTCTCTTTAACGTGTTGCTCACCTGCAGCTGCAGAGCAGCGTCACAGAGTTCGAGTTTTCTCAGGAGGAGTACCGACAGCTGCAGGTGGAGTTCTGGTCCCGGTTCTACTCCTGCTGTCTGCAGTACCAGGAGGTGGAGTCCACGCCGCTGGGCCTGACGGTCTGCCAGCAAACCGGGATGGCCTGCTTGCTCCGTAAGGTGAGTGCGGTACCAGCAGGACTTAAGCTACGCTGCGTCGGTTGCTTATTGACGATGGAGCGTCTGTTAGCGCAGCGCTGATCCGATCAGGGTTGTGGAGGTGGCAGCGCCCCCTCCTGGTTGGCCATGTGGTACGGGGCCAGATCGGGTCAACGGGTTCTGCGGGTTCTGAACCGACCTGTTCATCCTTTGTGTGGTCCAGGGCTTCGTGTCGTTCCTGCTGCCGTGTTTCGCCGTGGATCACCTGTACCTGTCCTACGATCAGTACCTGCAGTCTGAGGAGGACACGCCCATCAGCGACGGTAACCAATCAGACGCAGCCGGGTCGAGACGCGTGACACCAAACCGGCCCGATGTCTCAGTTCTGCGTGCCGTAACGCGAATATCTCGGTGAGTTGGAGCGATTCTGTTCAGTCACCCCGCTGCTTCCGTCTCAGACCCAGATGTGGCCCGAGACGTCCTGCAGCTGGTCCGGACCCTGCGGCTCGTCAGCGACACCGTTTCTGCGGAGATGGCGTACGAGATGGAGAAAGCTCTGGAGTATCTGCAGACGCCCGAGAGGGCCGCCGAGCTGGTCCTGGAGAACATGGTGTGCAACGACAAGTAGGTCGCCTGGCAGAACCCGACACATAAACCCAAAACCCGACACAGACGGTACCGTATATTTTGGACTATAAGCCCCGTTTACACGACCTTTTTTTTTTTAACCGTGCCGAGAACGGTCCGAGCTCGGTAACTGAGATAACTATCGAGTGTAAATGGATCGCAAACTGAACTGAACCGAGCCAGACACAACTGGACCGCGCTAAATCTAGACCAGTTCCATGTGTGAGCTCGGCCCGGTTTTTCAGTATCCCGATTCTCAGATAACAAAGAGCACATGAGCAGACCGCGTCATCTCCTTACAGCCAGCTGACATTTCAGACATTCATAATAATACTAGCTTCCTTACCGTGCCACACGGTTTCCAGAGATGATTCTGCTTAGCAGTGTGATTAACCTCAGCGTCTGTCGTTTCCTGCGTCTGTAAATCCTTATTAGACGTTTGTTTGTCTTATCCACTTCCCAAAAGCCGACTCTGTCAAGTAAATTCACCAAATCTTGCCTTTTTTGCTTGACTCTCCGCAAACAACAAAATATCACAATTATAACCAAGCATAACTTCCTGAATGTTACGGGCGCCACTATTTTTATTTGCTTGATTCCCTCCTTCAATCCTAGAGAGCGGTAGTACCGCAGATCGTCACTAGGAGGCGAGGAACCGTGCTAGCGTGATGTGTAAACGGTCGTCAGAACCAAGCTCGGCACGGTTAACTGATCCAAGCTCGGGATGGATCGGTTAAAAAGGGTAGTGTAAATGGGCTTATAAGTCGCACTGCACTATATGCATCAGTGAAGTCATAACCCACCCAGACTACAGACCTGTAAGCTAGCGCTAGCTGCTATTAGCTTCACTGACAGCCCAACAACAGGGTTCTGTCGTGGTCTGGGTCCTACGAGCTTCACCGCGCAACGCTCCACTGCGTGAATGTAGACTGAAACAGCTAATACAACATGCAGACATGTCTTCAGTCTTTGTTTATAAGTTAATGTTTCAATTAAATGTAATTAAATTTAAAGTTAAGGTGACCATATTTCTCTAACCGGGGACGTCTCTGATTTTGTTGAGAATCTCTGTCTGGGGGGTTTGGTTTGTTTTGTTTGATCTGCAGCGCCGACAGGGCGAGGAAGAAGCGTTCGGCTCAGGTCTTCTACTGCATTGAGAAGACAGCAGGACCGGATAAATACCTTTTGTTGCGCTAAACGTTTTTACTCCATCATGATAAAATTAAATCGGGGACAGAATTTGCCGGGACAGGTGATCAAAAACGGGGAAATCAGGTATTTCCTGTCCGGTCTGGTGACTGTATAAGTTGTACAGGAGCAGGATGGTTTTCACTAGCCTAGAGCGCCCTCCTGTGGCTACAGACGGCAATGTTTACTATTTGAGTCCTGCTGGTCATTATGAATTACCATTTAAATATGATATTTCTTGAATATAAGTCGCAGGATCGGCCAAACTATGGAAAAAAAGTGCGACTTATAGTCCGAAAAATACGGTAGGTCACCTGACAGGACCACAACGTTTGCCCAGATTCTGATTGGCAGCTCTTTTAAAGACGTATTCCTGACCAATCACTAAAGAGCATAAGGAACCGCTGACCTTGTTTCCCGTAGGGACGGCGTGATCGAAGACATCCAGAACAAACTGCAGGACATCCGGAACCCCTCGGTAGCCATGATGGCTCTGCTGAGGGAGCTGGACCTGGAGACCGACTCGGAGCTGGGTGGAGACGGGCCCGTCGCTCCAGGTAGGCGGCCCGAATGCCGACGGACCTGCGTGGCTCGTGAGTGATGGAGCGTAATCCCCGCTTCGTGTCTTGCAGGCCTGAGCGTCAGGATGAGCCTGTCTCAGCTCTACGGCAGCAACTGTGCCGTCTCCGTCGTCTGCCAGGCCGTCTGCCACATGGCCATGACCCGGGCCCAGTTCTGCAGAGACCTGCTCATACTGCAGAAACTCTACCTGCACTTCGGAGACAACGTACGTACACACTGCCGGTGCACAGAGAAGGTCCCACCTGTCGTGTAGCATCTGAGGGAGTGTTGCACAGGTGTGATGATGATACCTGTGGAGCAGGTGTGCTCAGTCTCATCTGTTGTCCTGCGTGTCTGCCTGCTGACTGTGTGTGTCCAGGTGTTCCTGGGCGGGGGAGCCCAGCTGCTCCAGCTCCAGCAGGATCTCATTCCCCGGACCTCCCACCTCCTCTCCTCCTATCACCTCCTCAAAGGCGTCAGTCAGAGCCTCGCCTCCTCCGTTCCCATGGACGCCATGTGAGCGCGAGCAGACATACAGGCGCCTCCCCCGTACGCCCGTGTCCTCGAGCCGAATCCCTGACTCTCCCGTTGTCGTTTCAGAGACGTGAACCTGCAGCACCTCACTGCGCTGGAGCTGTCGGACACGCCGAGCGTGTCGACGGGTCGATCAGGTCAGAAAACCCACAAAGTTTATCCTGTCGCTGTTTTCTCAGACATCAGAACCGCCTGAAGCTGCGAAACGCTACTCTGCATTGAGCTGAACAGAAATCAGACAGACCTGCAGTTTGATGAGAGCTGGACGACATAGAAAAAAACCATATTGATAAAATAGAAATCATATTAATCAATATCGATAACAAATTCAAAACATATATTGCAGCTCTGCTCATTTTATGACTTAGACAACTTTATTTGTCATTGGGTATGCACAAAGTGCGTACAGAATGAAATTTCGTTTCGTACAGCTTTTGTAAATCGCAGTTGAAGTTAAATTACAGTTTTAGGTGCCGCAGAGATTTAGAAGTAAACGGTAGATTTTAAATATACAGTATACAAACAATTGAAGTGTAACAAAAAAGAGACATTATTTATGTACACATTGGATTGTGCAAGGGCATTTGTGCATGAATGCATTTGTTTGTGCAATTTTAAGACTAGGAGTCCAATAGCATTTTTAATGCTATATGAGCTACAATGATGCTAAAATGTGCAAAAAATGCAGATGTTGTTGCTTAGCGACTTATTTTTAGATACATACACAAAATGCATTAAATGCATTCTTGCACAAATGCCCTTTGCACAATCAAATTCTGTACATACAAATGGTTTTAAAAATACTCACCTGTACACTGTGACTTCTCCTGCATTGTTTTCATTTAAATTGTTTACCTTTAAATCACTGCTGCACCTTATACTGTAATTGAATTTTACTGCAATTTACAAGCTGTTTGCAACAAAATTTCGTTCTGTACGCACTCTGTGCATACAAAATGACAAAGTTGTCTAAGTCTAAGTCTAAACACAGAATTCAAACTCAAACCTTTAGTCAACCAAGTTTTTAAAAAAGAAAAAAAGAACGCAGGCTCTCTGAACTCTTGAAAAATAATATTAACAGCTATGGTGCCAACCGTGTTGATCACTATTTCAGACAAACAGTGAACTTCAACTTTATCGTTTGTCAAAAAAAAAAGCTTAGATCATCAGAAGAAAATATCAGCATCTGGAGATTTTTAAGGTAATTGGAGGTAAAGAAAAAAAAAATCTGCGATTGCTTTGATTGGGCAGCAGAGGGCGCCGTCTCTGATTGCACGCAGGGCCACGGTTTGGGTGTCTGCAGAGATCCCCTGATCATCTGCAGTCATTTGTTTCAGGCTCACAGGTACAACCGTGACAAAACCTTCTTCAAACACACACACCTGAGATTTCTGAGCTCAGGACCCGCAGCCACCGGAGGCAGATTTGTGTCGGACAGAAACGCTTACCTTGGCCAGTCTGGCAGCGCCGGCCGCTCTCGAAGGAGAACAGGTTGGAGTCGTAGCCGTAGCGACGCAGGCACAGGTAAGGCCACCTGACGTCGTCGCGGCGATGGGTGTGGAGGACGAGCTCTGATTCGGTCAGCTCCATCACGCCTGAGCCCAGCTCGTTCCCATCGTCGTCCACATTGATCACCTGACAGCACCAAAAACACACAGAGGTCAGATTTACGGCCGCGGCAGAGACGCTGAACGGTCTGGTGGGTTTTACAGAAGCAGAACTCGTTAAGACCCGTTAAGTCACGTTTGCCACCATTTCGGGCTGGGATTGAATTTGGGACTGGAAATGTCGTCTGAAACGCTTTTGCATGTTTCCCGTATCAGAGGTGCCGAGGTTTAACCCATAAAACCAAGTTCTCTGCAAGTTCATCATGACGGAGCTATAATCTGGAAGTGGCTCCGTCTTTGACACGTTAACGCTGATGTCACATTTTTTCCTCCCCCAAAACTAAAAATCAGAGAGAAGCTTCAACCCTTAAAAGGTTAATTTCTTTCTGGACTCCGGCCTCCTGCTGACCAGAGTCACCGCTGTGCTAAAACTTCAAACTCAATACCAATAATAATAGGAAAAATACTTGACACCCAATACCATTTTCGATAAAATTTTTTGAAGGCACAGGATTCCTTCTGGTTAAAAATAAAGAAAATATATGATTAATTACAAAACAACACCATGTTGACTTCTTTAATAAGACGAAATCAATAATTAGGGGACAAATTAGCCCTCCATTAGAGAAATATACAATTTATGTATCACAAGAATACACTTTATATAGGTATAAGAGTTAATGTCCTTTATGGAAGTGCTTATCTTACTGATTCAGCTGTACAACTATTTTTATTTGAAAACTGTGTGCTTCCATATGACTTACAATTTTCTGTTGATATATTTAAATGTTACAAGTGAGAGATGAATAAAGAATCTTTCTAAACTAAAATAAATCGTCTTTTAAAACAAAAAACAAAACATTTTGTTACAGTGCAGACAGTGATCTGCTCTATGCAGATTTACTCAGCAGCAGCCTTGAACAATTTTTGTCTATCTGGTAATTTTGCAACACATTTTCTTTATTGATCAACCACGGCGGCTATGGTTTCTTACAGTTTCGGCTCTAATTGTCACCTTCAGTCTGGCTCCACTGTAACCTGCGTTATTATCAGCCACATTGGCCTCCGATACCCTTACAACTAAATGGAAAAAAAAAATTGTTGCTAGGGCTGGGAGATATAGCCTGAAAATGAAATCTCCATATTTTCACAATACATCCGATTTACGACTTTTAATTGAATTTTTTTCTTAAAAAACAAAACCAAACTGGAAACAAAGAAATCATTAATTAATAAACGTTTTTATGGGACACAAAAAAAATTTTACAAACCAAGATGAATTTCCCTAATGGGCTTGAAGTGCAAACCTTAGAAAAGGGCAAAATAAATAAAAAGTTCAGCTTGAACAAAGATGAGTGTTATTGTGATTAATAAGCCTTTTCATAAAGCTCACAGCAGTTGCCTGTGAGACAACGCTGAGGGAGTAGGGAGAATGTATCTGTCTCTAGTCGCTGAAAAGTCCCCAAAAATGAGTTACCCTGGACTGTCGTCTCTAGTTTTCCTTTTCTATCGAGAGCTGTGCAGCGGCCACCAGTAGCTTCATACCCCAGCAGCTTTGCAGGGAGACATACAGGAGCCAGAGTTGGTTTTTCAAAATAAAGTAAATTTGAACATATGATATTTAAATAAATTTTAAGCTCTGATTATGATTAGAATAATTGTGCAAATATACAGTAGCTAAGCTATATCATATGCTTTACTTCGTTTTAACATTTTTTAATTGATCCTGAAGGTGTGGAGGCTTATTTTAGGTGTGGCGGTGAGCAACAATGTTGCGGAAGCCCTCGTCTAAGGGTAAAAATGTTTCCTTAATATATTTTCCGTAACACATATTCAACATTGCAAGCTTTTGCCAAAACAATTTCCCCTGTCAGGACGGAGTTCTGATATATATATATATATATATATATATATATATATATATATATATATATATATATATATATAGTTACACGGAGGCCAAAGGGGCTCATTGTTAAAAAAAAAAAAAAAAAAATCTCGATTTTCCAAAAATAAAATCTTCATAAATTGCAAATTCAAATGAATCGATAAAATCGATTTATTGCACAACCCTAGTTGTTGCTTCACCATTTAGTTGCCTAGTGCTGTGCAAGTGGGAAGTGCATCTTGACTGCCCTGACAGACAACTACCATTGAGTGAAGCTTCATTTCCATGAAGCTAATATTTAAACGTGTTGTCCGGGAGGTTTACTACTTCACTGTTGCAGATACAGGAGCTGTAACATTCTTTTTAAGTTGATCTCAAACATCAACGTCGTAGCGTTAGCTTGTAGGGTTAGCGTACCTAATTTTGTCTTAATCCTGTCCATCTGCTTCATAGGGAAAGTACCTTGAAGTAACAGTTTTGCATTCGCATTGTCAGCTAAAGAGGATTGCGTGTTTTCTTCTAGCTGTTCTCTTCATGTTAGAGTGTAAAACTTCTACCAGCAGCGCGTTGTTTTGGTCAGATGAGCGGTTGTAGGGAGGGGATGGGTTGAATATCTCTGTTATTGTAGCGGAAAAATGTGACACTTTGGGAAAATGTGATTAAGTTTACATCATTTAAAAAAATATTTTATTCATCTTTGATGAACAGAACATCAAAGTGAAGAACAAGCCGAACTATTACCACATTCTTCCTACCCTATTTTCAATAGACTGGGAGAAGGTCATCTGCAACTGTAATGAAATTACACTTAAATTACAGACGACAAAATATTCAAACACAATTAAGATGTTGAGGTGTCATGAGACTGTGTGATATGACCTAGAAACAGTCGCAATATGTGATGGAATCTGTTTAATGTCCCTGATAACTTGAATCAAATATTTTCCACATACAAGGTATCTGAGAGTTCTGAGTATATCTTTATTGAAGATAAACCAAAACTGGACAGACACAACATTCCAGCGCCTGAGAGTCTCGATTCATTCAGGCTAAGGATGCAAGTAATCAATTAATGAGTTAATTTAAAGTTGATTGATCTCTTGTATCAAGATGGTCTTTCCATAGCATGAAGGGCCCTTTTTTTTTTAACAATATATTAAATTTAAAAAGAAGCACAACATAATATTTTAGCAGCTTATTGTGCCAACTGTATTAAATACTGCCTGAATAAACAAAGAGTTGTGGTTTCTTCCACATTAATAAATTTAGAGATATTTATAAAATATAACAAAACAGGAACCCCTTTTAGGTTACTGTATAGAAACAAAAAATATCCCTTAAATGGAGCAATAAAAATGTAATTTTATACATAAAGAACTAAAAGAAATAGTGATGTCTACAGGTGAAAATTCCGATCCAACCCGCGGACATTTCCGATCCATAAGCTGCGTCTGTGCTTTAATGTTTTCTGCTGGAACGTCTCCAGAGACGCTCCCAGCCGCTCCGTTAACTGGCTGCTAACAGTTGAAAGGATTTCCTGAACGGAGTTGATTCACCTCTTATGATGAGATCCGCTTCAGGTCAGGAAATCCATTCCCCAGTTAGCAGCCGGCTAGCAGAGGCGCTGCACTGAGCCTGGCACCGCAGCTAGCCAACCTTTAATCACAACATGCTCGCTGTGTGGAAATATGTCCCATCAGAAACACCGCAAAGCAAGACCACAACATATAATCTTACAAAGCTGATGACCAACAATAGAACAGATTTAAAACATCCGAACCCCCCCCCCCCCCCCCCAATAGCACTGAGATGTTTTAGCCAGCACAACAGACTCTGCACAAACTGCTAGCCGCCCACAGACTTCATGGTCAAGCAATCTCCTACATTTCTTGTGATAAAATTATATATTTCCCACACTTTGCTAGTTTGATTCCAAAAAAAGTAAAAAAACAACCAACCTTAAACAGAAGAGGAGGCCTTAGGTTCCAACTCTCAAAAACTTACAACACAGCTATAGAATTAATTCCAGCAAATCATCACCCTCATATGGGTGATCAAAACATTGTTCCTTTAAGCCAGGCCAATAACAACCCTAACAACTCTTCGTTAGAGAGGAGTGGACCAGTTTCTGTTCAATCTGATGGCTTAATGGCTTTAACGATCGCCCATTACTAAGGGGTGGACATGTTTCTGTTAAATTTGCATGTTATCTAAGCCATTACAAGGCCTTTGTTTGGCAGTAGTATAAAGCTTGATACTCCACATTACTCCAGACTTTTTGAATTGAGAAAGCTTCCTGGAGAGGAAGCGAAACGTCTTCAACTACGAAAAACAAGTCCAGTTGCTTTGTTTTTTTACTTTTTTTGGTACGTCTTAAACGTCCTCAACAAAATCGGGAAAACACACCATCCTCCACCCGTTCCAGGAGTCCAGGGTGTATCCCACAAAGTGTGTCCCGTCAGGACAGGACGGGTCCCCTTTTCCCTGCATTCCCGTCAAATTTTTTTTATCAAATGCTTTGAGAGTCCAGCAGACCAGATCCAAAGTTTTCAGAAATGTCTCACACCATTTTCTGCTTGTCAGTTTTCTAATTCTTTTGACAACTCAGGCAAAAAAAAAAAACTTTCAAACAAAATTCTGAATTCTTGAATTTCCCTTGGATTTAGATGCCTCTTGTTTTTGTTTTTTTGGGGGTTTTTTTATAACAAAGACGGAAAAGGACAATGCTGGACAGTTAGTCACTTGAACTAAGCAATGTGAACATTTGCATTTTTTTCATTAAATAATTACGTGTAGCTGAAAATTGTTCTCTTTAAAACAAGCAAATCCTGTTTATTCTCCTTTTAGTGTATTTCATTCATCTTCTAATTTCATCAGCGTCTCTACCACCTAAATTCGGATGTGATCTTAGCAATGTTGGTCCTGGTTTCCAGTTATTCTTTAGTCTTTCTGAGATTGCATTGTCACCTTTTAAAAATCGTGGAGGACCAACCCTGCCATAGTTCAGAATACGTCCTCCATACAAAAAAAAGGAAAGTTATTCTGACAGCTATCTAATGTCTTCTAGGTGCTTCAGATCCAAACACTCAACTTCAGAACACACTGAGGTACAGAAATGTTCAACTTCTTTCTCAACGGTGCAAGTTTTCATTTTTACATTTCAGACAGCGTCAGAATAAAAGAACGGCAAAATATTTTTTTACAGGATCAAAGGGAAGAGAACGTTTATGTTGAAATGGCAGGCTGTAAATCGGAGGAAGAACTTCATTATGGGGAAGTGAACTTCGTGAGGAAAAGACCTGAAGCTTCCTCTGTCTCGCCGCAGGACGGCGAACAGCAGGACACGGTTTATGCTCAGGTAAAAGTGTCCAACGCAGGAAACAGCTCAGCGCGGGCCACTGACCGTCCAGAGGATCTCTATGCAGAAGTAAAGACAAAATAACATTACACACATGCAAATATGTCCAGGAGCGAATGAAATAAGTTAAACTTTCTTCACCTCAATCAAAGTAAAACGCAAGTTATACTATTTGGTCAGAGTCTTCACACAACAGATCCAGATCTGATTCTTGGTTCTTTAGCTCGGTTTTGTCAGACCTCTGCTAGGAATCTTGGTTTTACTTTTGATAGTTGTTTAAAGCTAGATAAACAAATTAGCTCTGTCGTCAAGTTTTTATCACCTGCGTATTTTAGCTAAAGTTAAATCTTATTTTTGTTTAAAAGACTTTGAAGGACTTATCCATGCCTTCATCACATCTCGTTTGGACTATTGCAATTCATTATATAGAGGCCTGGATAAATCACAGATGCAGCGACTTCAAATGATCCAGAACGCAGCGGCTCGGCTTCTTACAGGTACCAGGAAGCGTGACCATATAAGGCCCATACTGGCCTCTTTACATTGGCTGCCTGTTTTTTATCGAATAGATTTTAAGATTCTCTTATTAACTTATAAAGCTTTAAATGGATTAGCTCCCCACTTATCTTCTGGAACTTTTAAAATTTCAGCCCGTGTCCAGAACCCTACGTTCTAATAATCAGCTTTTACTAACAGTTCCTCGGACCAGACTTAAGAGGAAAGGAGATCGGGCTTTTTCTGCTGTTGCTCCTTCTCTATGGAACAATCTACCTTTCCAAATTAGATCTGCCCACAGCCTGGATCATTTTAAATTGCTTCTTAAAACTTATTTTTGTTCTTTGGCATTTAATTAAACTAGTGTTTGATACTTTGTTTTTATTCATTTGTGTTGTTGTCACTCTTGTACAGCACTTTGGTGCAGTTCTATGCCTGTTTTAAAGTGCTATATAAATAAATTTGACATTGACATTGACATTGATAAGTATCGTCAACGTTTATTTTCTTGACAAATATATTAAATATTGGCATAAAATTCACAACGGATGTCAGTAACAACCCTAATAATCCACACATACAGAGAAATCATAACAAATAAGTAATAAATGTCATAATGAGTGAAAAATTGCAATGAAATGAAGTTGGTATCAGCACATTATGCTGTAATGCATTGATCTCCCTACATGCAAACTTACGGCATGGTGCTTTTGGGGTGATGTGCAGAAGCATTCTTCCTTTAAACACGGTGTGTGTGCAACAACATTTAGCTTTGGCCTTTTTACAAGCTTGGGGAAATATTTAAACATGCGGTTTGTTCAGCAGCGGGTTGTTGCACAGTTCATAGAGGCCGTTGCATTTACGAGCATGACTTCTTACTGTTTGCACAGGGGGAAAAAAAAAAAAACTGTGCGTTACTATGGGCCCCTTGCTGTGGCTGATTTATGTTGAAATTATGTCCTTTCCACTTCTGCATGAGGCCCTCACAAAATATTGAGAAGTTTATAAATACAGCCGGAACTGTTGCCATTCATCAGTTATTTTTAATCAGAAAGATTTTTGTGTGAGGTTTTACTAATACTAAATCGGTACCATTTATCATTCCTTTCTGATGAGTTTTTAAGGTATTTATTGTTTTCAATTCCGTTTATAATTAGTATCATATAATGGCAATTTACAACATAAGGCACTTTATAACGTTTTCTCTTCTCAGAGTATTTTGATGGAGGCTCTTATTTTAATGTTTAATGTTACTCCTATATTTTTGGCTGGAGGATCGATTTGTGTTTCAGTTCAGCTCCTTCTGTATGTTTGTTGTGATCTATCCTTGAGTTTAAACTTTTACAATCCTGCAATATTGAAACTCACTGGTTTTGTTGTGAATTGCTGGCTTCCGCCGTTGCGCTCATTGTGGTTCCTTGTTCTTATTTCTGCCATAAGTCTTAAAATATCTTGTCTGCATTTGGGTCCTACAAATCAACAAAATATGACAAATTAATGGACAATTTTGTTTCTAATTTCTTTGTATGTGTACGGGTGCTGGTCATAAAATTGGAATAAAATGAAAACGATGATTTATATTTCAGTAATTCCATTCCAAAAAGTGAAACTTTCATATTATATTCATTCATTATGCACAGACTGATAAATTCCAAGTATTTATTTATTTTAATTTAGATGATTATAACAGATTATAGTGAAACAATCCACTTTTTCATGATATTTTAATTATGGGATGAACACATGTACATAGGGTTGTTATCAAAATCCTGTTTTAATTTTATTTTACTACTATTATAAAAATGCTTACTGAGAAACTAACTTTGACATATTCAATATGTGTTACCAACTATATGCAGCTATAAACCTTCTCTTCCTGTAATGGGATTAGTCTCCTGTGATGTTATCATAATTAAAATACGGGGTTTGTTTTATGGCAGCGCAGGTTTAAGCTGGTTGGGTAATGATAGGTGGCATTGTGGTGGAGGAAGTATTCCCAATGTTTTCTTTCAGAAAAAACATTATGGTGGCTTGACAAAAAAACAATTACTAATTATGTAAGAAATGTATCTTCAGCATTTTAATTGCTGTGTTGAATCACTTCTTCTTTTGACTGTTGTGGTGTAAAACGATGGTGACCTTTCACAAAAGCAGTGGCTCTAAATGTGCATTGTTTTTTTATTACTTAATTTTATCAGCTGAACATTTTGTCATTTTTGGACTGAAGATGAGTCAGTATAAAGATTTTGCTTCCTGTCTTGGCTGCAAGAGCTTCTGACTGCACTAAATAAAACTTTCCACAGCTGAACTTTTTCTGCCTGGTTGAAGATTTAAAACTTCATGTATTCTGTATTTATTTGCATTGTTTTGTATTTATTTGCAACATGTATTGTAATAATTGTCATATCTGGATTCTTATTTTATGTGCTATGCGTCTAAAGCATATTATGCAGCTCTTTTTGTGGAATTTGTTCTTTCAAATGTTTAGATTTAAAAATCATCATACCCCTCACTGGAAAAAAGAGTTATCAGGAGTTATCAGTAAAGTCTGTTATTCTTGTTTTTTTGTCTTTATATTTGTACCTTTATGTGAATCTGCAGGCTGTAACCTTGCACCTGGTGCACCTGAATTTCCCCAGAGGGACCATGGTTTGTCCAATGTGTCTTTGTGTTGCTGTGATGCAGATCATGTCTCGATGTGTGTTATGTCTATTTATATGTTAACGCACAATGACAATAAAGCTTCAAGAAATAAGCGACCCTGCAAGGATACGTGGGTATACTGTAGACCAGGGGTTGACAAACTTTTCAGCCCTTGATCCCCCAGAGACTGCAGGGGAGTGTGAGTTTTTTTTGCAAATAAAGTAGTCATTTTTCAAAAGCTCTTACAAAAAGTTTTCCCCTGTGTTCTTGTAAGGTTATATTATGGTATCGGTTTCACATGTAATAAATAATCAAAGTATTATTAGTATCAGGACTTTGAAGCCCTGACTTTATTGTGCTAATATTACGACTTTGTTCTCGTAATATTATAACTTCATTCTTAGAATTTCCAAAAGAAAGTCGAATTAGCAGCATTGTACATTAAAGAAAGGACATTATTGGCCACGGAGGAGAACATTTCTACAAAACCACAGAAAGTCTTAGATCAATTTAAAAAAATTGCAAGGAAAAAAAACGTATTCTCTAACATTGCAAAGTTAAAAATCTGAAGGGTATTCCGTCCAGACCCCCACTCTGGGAACCCCTACTGTTGATAATGGATAGATGAGAAAATTTTTATTAGAATATTAGCCCCCCCCCAGCCCCCCAAACAAAAAAGTCAAACGGGAAAAAAAAAAAAGCATCACACCCACTCCTTAAATATTTCTTATTGAAAATTGTTAAAAAAAAAACGCACTTTATAAATTGTCACTATAAATGAATATGATGAATGTGAGAATTATTCTTGAGTTGTAGTCACCTCAATCTACTGTTTGCTGTCGTTCATAGTGGTGATTATATATATATATATATATATATATATATATATATATATATATATATATATATATATATATATATATATATATATATATATATATATATAAAAAACTGTGATCACCTTTATTAGTAGAAGGACTCTTGCAAAACCGTCACAAACATCTTGGCATAACAAGCTGTGTGTTCTATAGAAAACTCAGTTTCCCAGCAGGCCTGTGTGTTTCTAAAACGAAACACTGGCGCACTGACGTCACGTCCCCGCAACACCGCGTAGCCAATGAGCGGGAGGGGCGTGTCCTGTCGTGAGTCTGTGAGCTGAGAGCTGTTTGAAAGAGCAGCGCGCGCAGCCCGGGCCTGCACGTAAGCAGGAAGAGAAGATGGCGGCTGTTTTGGAGCACAGTCTCGTGGAGATCTGCGGGTTCGGGCGGGAAGCAGAACGGCGGTTCCGAGAGGTCATAGTGAGTCCAGGTGAGAGCCGAGTTCTGACGGGGCCAGGCGGTTCCGGGTTTTGGTTCTGAATGTTCTGTGAAAGCAGCCGGACCGCAAGGTTGAAGCTAACAGCAGCTAACGGCGCTGCTAACTCGCCGTGCGCTCAGTCCTCCGTGGGTTTACCGTTGACGGCCAGCCGCATGTGACCAGGTCACCTCCTGTCAGGCTCTCCGGTCAGAGCCGTCGGCTTTACCGGCTCCGGTTTCCGGTATTAGATAGACCCAGAGTCTCTCTGAAAACAAAAACTTCTGACCGTCAAAACTGCTGCTTTCTGGTTCCGATCAAACGCCTATAGCTCCAACCAGAACTAACTGAATCCACAGCCGCTCGCAGATCAACACACCTGAATTTATACCTGTCCATTCAGACCGTGGCTCCTTTGGGTCCTGTCTGGACTGCGGGCGTGTATTCATGGACGAACCGACCCAACTAAACCCAAACATGGAGCTTATCTGTTGACAAGCTGTGGCTCTGAAGGAAAGAATGATATAATGTGGAGACCTCAGAAGTTTCAGGCATAGTGAAATAAAATAAACACAATAGTCTTCATTTAAAAACAGAAATAGTCCATACCATAAATAAATAAATAAAACAAATCCACACAGAAGTTAAACTACACAAAAGAGAGACAAAACTTAAATGGGGAAAGAATCAGGGACGCACTGATATAATGATTTAGCACAATATTGAAAGTATCAGTATAGCTATTTTGGCCAGAGCTACTATTTATCATATTTATATGTATCATTTTCTGCCCTTTCTACACTCTGAATAAAAGGACCTTGCTCTCTGCTTCAGTTTAACACCCAATCATGTGTCATCATCATCATCATCATCATCATCATTATCATCACCATTACTGTCACATGACCAAACAAACCCCACATGGCCAGCTGCTTTTCCATTCCTGAAAAAATGCACAATAAACAACAAGGTGGAAATGGACTTTAGTTTTTAGTGTAAGACCAGTTTTTCTTATGGGACTGATATTAATAAGTAAACAAAATAAATAAATAATGCCGGCCGATATGTTATGAACGCAGAATTATTGTGCATCTCTAGAAAAAAAATCCCAAAAAATCTTTGACCCACTTATCACAAACACTTGATTGCATGTGTCGATATGAATGGTGTCACAACTAATTAAGTTTTGGAGGAAGTTGCTTTTTCAGGGCCACATTTGTTTGGATCGCTTTTTTCCCCTTTGATTAAAGAAATTGACATGAAAAGCACTTTTTGCATGCAATCTATCTTTTTATGACATAAAATATAGTTTGATGTGAGAGGGGGGAAAAAAGCAAAAACCAAAGAAATCTCTAAGTGGGTAACTGATCCTTTATAAATCAAACTACAATATGTTACTAATTAGGGCTGGACGTTAATTCAATAAAAATATATATCTATTGATAGACGTACATCGATGATAGGAAAAAAAGGTAATTAAAAAGTTCAATAGAATAACACTTTTCCTTCCTTTTACATTCTAGATATGTAGGTTAATATTACAGTCGTTACATCCTCCCAACCAATCACAACACAGACCCAGGAACCAAGCTCCGCCCCCTTCAAAGAGTTCAAAGAGAACGCGTTCTTTTTTTAAAACTTATAGTTTTGGTAAAAAGTTGGTTGAATAAAGGTTTGAATTCAGTGTTTGTCTATTCTGTATCTAAAACTAGGTCGCTAAGCAACAGGATAAAACGGCCAGGGCTGCACTTAAAATATATGTTTTGAATTTGTTGGTAATTATCGATATCGATCAATATGATTTCTATTTTATCGATTTTCTTTTTTTTTTATTATTATTATTTATTTATTTTTCTAAATCGTCCAGCCCTATTACTAATTAATGTTCAGATGATTTTAAAAACCAATTCAGTAAGAAACGCTTCAAACGGCACCTTCAGGTGAACTGAAGGCTGCAAAGACCCGGTTTAGTTTTGGAAAGCTGCCGTCATAAACGTCTGCAGAGTTCATTACAGCAGGATGGATTAAGTTAAGATTAAAGACCAAATTCACCTGAGTCAGAGCAACAACCACTGGTAGAAACAAAGATGGTCTATTGAGGGGACATGCGTCACACTGCTGAGATTGCACTCCTGACTGGCTCGTGTCTAATTTCTGTGGCTAACAGCATACCTCTCCTGTCCGCAGGTGTTAGCGCTCCCTCCGGTGGGCTGAAGTTTCCAGACAGCGCTGGAGCTTTCCATTATGAAGAGAGCGGCAAGCTGCTGTCCGTCACCAGCAACCGCTTCGTCCACTGGTGAGTAGAAGACGACTGATCGGGACTTTTCTACCGCAGTGTTGATATTTGAGTTCAGGGCCGCCGCTGCTGCTTCTACAAAGTCTCCTGCTGCTGCTTCAGATTCATCTCTGCGTCCCTGTTGTGCTGCAGGTGGACGTCAGCGGACACGGTGCAGCTGGTGGAGGAGTCTCTGGACACCAACCTGCTGAATAACGCCATCAGACTGAAATTCAGCTGCTGCAGCGTTCTGCCGGGCGGAGTCACCATCCAGGAGACCCTAAACAACGTCGTCATTCTCATCTGCACCAATCAGAGTGTCCACAGGCTGGTGCTTCCTCATCCGGCGCGCATGTACCGCAGCGTGAGTCCCGCCCCCCCAAAAAATGTTTCCTGTTCCCGAACGGAACGATCTGCTGAGGTTCTTCTGCAGGTTCCACCTTCTGTCTTCTTCTCTGCTCCACATCAGCTTTGTTTCTTGATGTCGTGTGACCTGCTTGCTGTGTGGATGTTTGTTGTGTTACCCGCACCTTCTTAAAGATACTTTGGCCTTTTTGCTTGTTGCTGCTGTTGGCGAATGGCCGGCTAATCCCACGACTGGATAGGTAGATCAATTATACGACAATAGAGTCGCAAGGCTGACGTATGGACTTTAAAGATTGCTCCCGTATAAGAATAAAAGTTGCTTATATTACTTTCGGGTTGTTTTGATATTTTGATGACCAAGTTTGCCCGCTGGTCCTGGATGCAGCATGAGCAGCTGTAGCGGGAGATCAATGGAGATTCCTCCGACTTTCTATGATGTACAGAGTTGGGTTGATTGCCGCTATTTGGACGTCAGCTAAAGCCGGACATACACTGTACGATATTTTCAATCGTTGTACTCAGATGCAGCTCAAACTGTCTGACGAAACCTCGGTGTTTAAAAGTTCACAGCTCACCATTTCTGTTTTTACTGTACGGCCCGACCCTCTGATGTGATCTGACTGCTCACACTGTCCGTCTAAAAACTAGGTCGAACTCATCCCCATATGGAGATGCTGCTTTTCAGACTCATCTATCCAGAAGCCAAATGTAAACAGTAGAAGAAGAAAAAGAAAAGTGTCAATGCTCACTGTTAAATCTGAGGCTCACTAGAATGAAACGCGCTGCATTGGCAATGGCGTTTGGCCAATTCCAGCGACATCAAGTAGTGAGCAGGTAAGAGTTTTTTGGTGTTTTATTGAAGCTTAAATCTGATCATACGTCGAACAGCTCACGACGAAACGAGCCATCCTTTGTTACACTTTTGTCATGTCTGCGTGTCTATCCTGTCTCGCGATATTGGCTTAGGTCCCTAAGTTGACCATGATTGTTTGTTTTGTCATCATTTTTTCAGCTGGAGAGGTACGCTCGATGCAAAATAAAGAAAAGATGTAAACAGTTGTTTTGTAGCTACCTATTGGCAACATATACCGATTCCTGGACGGTGACTACAAACAGAAAAAAAACGGCCGACGCTGCCATGACCGCCGCGCAGGGGAAAAAACAAAGCTTACCGTTCATCAACTCGGCCAGTTTTCCAGTCTTTTTAAGCCCTCAAACCTCAAGCCATCGTTTGAGCTGAAGGTTGGTGTGTTCTTCGACAGTGCGACCAGTAAACCGTGTGCCTGGGACATCGTCTTGCGAAAGTTTAATGGCTGTAAAGTCGGTCATATCGCTGGTTCTGTTGCGCGTGTAATAGCTGGTTGCTACGGGCGTTCTCTACCTCTATGTCCTACCTAAGCGGCAAAAGGGGCGTTGCTCTTGAGACGGTGACGTCACGTGCGCGGTACGCCATTGTAGTTGCTCCTCCGTAGTTTGACTCCATGTCACACGTACCGCCGCCATGCTTCTCTCCACTCCTATGTTTTCATCTGACAAGAAAAAGAATTTCCTTGTTTGCACATGTGCAGTGTGCAAGGTTGGGGGAAATCGGCTCTTAGACGCTTGTAGCTCTGCTTTAACACCAGGAGGCGTTCATGATCAGCTCACGAGGGCCGACTGAATTTCAAGCAAGTTTGATTTTCGTCTGACCGTCCGATTCCTGATCGGGAAATGGTCATGAGAGGCTAAACGCCCCTCGTTACCTCCTGGATGCTACACAACGCACCTTGCAGCTGAAACTCGGCCCGATCGAAAAAAAATTCTCACATGACTGAAGAATCGGCCCAAAAAGGGCAAGAAATCATAAAGTGTATGCCCGGCTTAAGTTTTCTCCATCAAGTCTGAGGTTGTTTTCTGTGAGAAGTTCAGTTCAGTGGTGAGCGAGCTAATTACCTCATCGCTGTTTAAAGGTGCGGACATTAAGTTCTGGTTCGGTCCAAGTTTTTCTCTACTGTAGCTGCATGAGAAGCCTAAATGTTCCCAAACAGCAGAGTTTAGTGGGAGTCCTCCCCGTCTTGCTTTGGTGTCACTTTGTGAAGTTGCCCTGCTGAACATCGCATCGCACACTTGGTTCCGCGTCTAAACGTTCTGCACATGTTCAGGTATAAAACAACGCTGTGTTCGTTTGGTACATGCAGGGCAGGGTCTACGCTGATTTACTCCCCGGGCGAAAAGCCCTCCAACTGCCACTACAGGCATGGCTTCAAATACAAGCTAGACCTGAAATAATTTTACTAGTCGTCTGAAAAGGCCTTGGTTTGGACTGCAATCGTTGGAGGTTTTACATAATTTAATGCAAACACTGAGACTTGCCATTGTTTTATTATTTGGTTCCTCCTCCTTCTTTCTCCTCCTCATCCTCACTCCTATGACTGGCATTATTCTGTCCCTTGCATCAACTCCACGACCTCGACTAAAACTGGCCTCCTCAGCTACAGCTAACGATAACGGCAACAATAAAAAATAGGGCTGAACAATTAATCGCATTTTCAATATAATCGCGATTTAAAAAAAACGCAATTTCCAAATCGCAGAGTCTGCAATTTTTGGCTATGTAACAATTAGGGAATTAGACACGTCCATTAGGTGTTGGTAAAATGTTTAAAGTGGGTTTGCCTCCACATGAAAGGGAAGACAGTTGCAGCAGTGAGATAATCTAATTTTATTACTTGTTTTAGAGTTTATATAATCATGTATAGCATTAAGTACAGGTCAATCAGTTTAATACATATACTTGTTTGTTGGTTGCACTTTATGTTCAACAAGGATTGATGTCCAAATCAACTAAAAGCTGTTCTCTTGAATAATATTCTGATTAATAGAAACATTAAAGGTTCTTGTTTTAAATAGTCCTTGTTTACAAACATCTTTTTTTTAGAGAACATTTTTGTTGCTTGTGGTTAATGCAGAGAAAAGTCAAAATTGCAATTTTGGTTGAAATATATTGTAGGCAGAACGCAATCATTTCTGCTCCGAGTTTAGATGCTGCGGGTCTTTTAGCAACTAATCCGCACGGCGAGGAAACAGATTGATTTGTTGTTTGTATATGTTTAAAAAGACATGATGAATTAAACTGGAAAAAAATCGCATTAAATCGCAATATATATTTAAAAAATCGCAATTAGATTATTTTGCAAAATCGTTCAGCCCTAAAAACACTATTTAAAGTACATTGATGGAGCACAACTACAATAAAGAACAAAATAAGGAAGGTGCCAAACACACAAACACAGTAAAGGAACGACTCAACTTCTTTCTATTTTTCTTAAACTTGTGGAATATAGTTAATGTAGAAACCCATTAGGAAAACATTATGTAGCCTTTGCAAAAGCACTTCTGTGGGTGCGTGATTCATTTTGCCGTGGGTCTCCGTTATTTGCTCTGCATGCCGGGCTGTCAGGATGAGGCGGCTGTGGTTTGCCTGTGAGACGGCGCTGAGGGAAAAGAGAAAGGGCTCAGCTGCTGCCTCAACACAGTGACATCAGAACGATTGTTACTTTCAGTAAAGTCTTAGACTTGTTGCTAGTCGCTTTTTGAAAGAAAATTATGTGTCTGAAAAGTCATTAAATATAGCAATAAAGACCCTAAATATACAACACAGGACTGTCGTCTAGTTTTCCTTCGCTCCTGAGAGCAGAAAAGCCCGTTAGCCACTAGCAGCCAGACGGGAAGTAGCAGGCGGTGTTGGTTTTTCAAAATAAAGTACCTTTTTAACGTTAAATATTATATTAACCATAATTAGAGTTTGAAATGAACTTAAATAAGTGTAAAAATATACACTGCAAAAATGGAACTAAAAATGACTAAACTTTTGTTGAAATCACTATATTTATCCTTGATTTGAGCAGCTAAATAAGATGATTTGCCAATGGAATAAGATTTCTGCACTTAAAACATGAACAACTTGTCTCCATCATCTTATTTCAAGTGCAGTATATCTAATTGTCTTATTTTAGGGTTCAAAATACTCATTCCATTGGCAGATAATCTTGTTTATCTTCCCAAATCAAGGACAAATGCAATAACTTCAAGAGAATTGTACTTATTTTTAGTTCAGTTTTTGCAGTGTAGGCTATACATAATATAGGATAGATGGATCTCTTATGCTTTACATTGTTTTGACACATATTTAAGATAAACTTCATTCTGACTCTGTGGCGGTACATATGGCGTGATCCCCGCCGTGTCTCCTGCGTGTTTGTGGCGTTGCGTTCTGATCCAGCGTGGATGTTGCTTCGTTCCAGGAGCTGGTGACGGAGCGCCACATGCAGTCCATCTTCACCGACGTCATGAAGCTGGACCTCCAGGACCCGGCCAGCTGCGCCCTGATCCCCGGCTGGGCGGGGCACGCCGCCGTTCCCGGCGCTGTGTCGGCGTGGCTCAGCTTCCACGGAGACGCTCACTTCGCCCTGGGCTCGCCTGCAGGAGGCATCACCGTGGTGACGCTGCCACCCCACGACTCGCAGGGTGAGTCACGTGACCTTGACGCGATGCGAGCGCGTCGACGTGAACGTCGGGCTGTGAGCGTGTTGGTGTCTGCAGGCAGCGCGTCGGTGGTGGAGCTGAAGAGGAGCTCCGTGATGAGGAGGATCTCCGGCTGGATGCCCACCGCCATCCGGGGGGAGCAGAGTCCGCCGGACCGGGTTCTGAGCCTGGCGGTGCGGGAGGAGGAGGAGGATTCGCTGATCTTCGCTCTTTGTCAGGATCACCGGCTGCGCATGTGGTCGCTCACGGTGGGTCGGGTCGCTGTGCTCTGACGGAGCCGCGAGGTTCTAACAGGGCTGGACGGTACAGAGAAAAAGGGATTGGTGGCCTAGTGGTTAGAGCACAGAGCTTCGGTCCCAGAGGTTCTGAGTTCAACTCCCAGAAGCTGCCATTCTGGGTCCCTGAGCAAGACCCTTAACCCCCAATTGCTCCCCAGGCGCCGCACAGTGGCAGCCCACTGCTCCCTAAGGGGATGGGTTAAGATGCAGAAGTGAATTTCTCCATTGTGAGATCAATAAAGTTCAATTATTATTATTATTAATATTATTATCAAACAGCTTCAGTTGGTGAAATTTAAAGAGCAGAAGAGAGAGGGTTCATCGTAATGTGTCCGGTCCTGTTTTTATCCGCCTATACTGCAAAAACAAAACTAAAAATTAGAAAATTTGTCCTTGATTTGAGCCTGTAAATAAGATAATCTGTCAATGCAGTGATTATTTTTACTCCTAAAATAAGACAATTAGATATACTGCACTTGAAATAGGATGATGAAGATGAATTGTTCCTATTTTAAGTGCAAAAATCTTATTCCATATGCAGATCGTCTTATTTACCTGCTCAAATCAAGGACAAATACACAAATTTCAAGAAAGGTTTACTTATTTGATGCAGAAGTGAATTTCTCCATTGTGAGATCAATTAAGTTCTATTATTATTATTATTATTATTATTATTATTATTATTATTATTATTATTATTATTATTAAAAGCAGATCAATAAATCTAAAACATAGATTTAAAGTGGGAATTTTATGCTGACTAATTTGTAGATACAGAACAGCAAACTGAATTCAAGCTCAACCCCTTATTCAACCAACTTTTTACCAAAACTACAAGTTTAAAAAAAAAGAAAAAGAAAGAAAAGGGGCGGAGCTTGGTTCCTGGGTCTGCGTTGTGATTGGTTGGGAGGATGTAATGACTGTAATATTAACCTACATGATAGTCTAGAATGCAAAAGGAAGGAAAACTTTTATTATATTGAACTTTTTATTAACTCTTTTTTTCTATCGATCGATATATATTGTTATTAAAATATTGTCCAGCCCTAATCGGGACATTTTCATTCATTTCTGTGAGGTGGGCTGTGCTAGTACGTCAGGATTGTGGGATTCCTTATAGCTCCTTAGCGCCTGTAAGGGACATTGTGAGGTTCCTATGCTAAATTAGCCTCAGAGGAAGCACACAGGCTCATTTTCTTATCTCCTTCCTTACCGACTTATGACGGCGATCGATACAGGTATTGAATTATCGTCCAGCCCTAGGTTCTAAATAGCAAAATCCAGAAAAGTGCCGTTCTGTGTCTGATTCTTAGCCGTGTTCTGATAACTTGGTTCTGTTTCTCCCCCCCAGGAGCAGTCGTGTCTCCTGGAGGCCGACATGTTGGAGTACATGCCGGCCTGTAAGGGCGTGAGGCGGCTGTCGGGTCAGGGGCACCGTCTGAGGCTGGCCTTCTCGCCCAGAACCGGGCTGTGTCTCTGCGTCTACCTGGCCGTCCCGCAGAGAGGACAGTTCATCGTCCTGCAGCTCGTCGGCACAGACAACAGCCGCTACAGCCTGGAACACATCTCCTCTCTGTTCAGCACTCAGGTGGGTCCACAGGCAGAACAGCAAGACCACACCCAGAACCGTCCACACAGACACAACTTAAAGGTATACTATGCAACCGGGGTTGATTTTCCAGCGAGGCTCCCCCCAGAGGGCGAAAGTAAAAGTGCACTGTCGTAAATATGCTCAGCTGTTCTGGTTTCTCCATCAAGCCAGGCGCGGTTGTTTTGTGCTTAGCAGACAGGCGAACGCAACGAAAAGTGGAAAAAACAGCAGTACAAACAATGACTAACACAGAGAAAGTATGAACATGCACACAGAGAGAGAGAAACCATTCCAATGTTACTTACAATCGCATCAGCAGAAACGCGAGGTCCGCGTCTGCCTTGCAGCCTTCTTTTTCTTTTAGCTCTCGCCATTCTGAAAAAGCTTGCCTGATGTTCACCCGTGTACGACTCCTCTCTCTGTCCAGAACCCTTTTCCTCTTTCTTGCCTGCTCTGACATGGGCTTTCGCTGTTTTCTCGCTGGTTCCGCCATGATAACTGCACAAATATCGCCACTGCGCTAGCAACGAGCACACCTTTCACTGGGGGCGTGTAACTGTTCTCGCCGTAAAGCAAGACCGACTCTCGCGATGCACCAGACTTCTGAGCCTGTGGGTGCGGACCGAGGGCTCTTGCAATGGGGTACCGCGCACGTGACGTCACCGACGCAAGAGCAACGCCCCTTTTGCCGCTTAGGTAGGGCATACAGGTAGAGAACGCCCGTAGCAACCAGCTATTACAAGCGCAACAGAAACAGCGATATGACCGACTTTGCAGCCGTTAAACTTTCCCAAGACGATGTCCCAGGCGCACGGATTACTGGTCGCACTGTCGAAGAACACACCAACCTTCAGCTCAAACAATGGCTTGAGTGTCGAGGGTTTAAAAAGACTGGAAACGGGCCGAGTTGATGAACGGTAAGCTTTGTTTTTTTTTTTTCCTGCGCGGCGATCAAGGCGGCGTCGGCCGTTTTTTTGTTTGCAATCACCGTCCAGGAATGGGTATATGTTTGATGTTTGTCTTATTTGAAATGTTTTTGAGTAAGCTATCCTGGTAGCAGGCTATCATGTTAGCGCCTGCTACCATGATAGCCTATATGCTGTCATGGTAGCAGGCGCTACTTTATTAACATGTCGGCCACCAAAATACTCTTACCTGTTCACTACTTGATGTCGCTGGAATTGGGTCAGGATGTTCTTCGGTCGGGCCCTTTCCTCCAACAAAATGCTTGCTACATATGTAGGCCGACCGCACCGGTATATCCATCGCACACATTTCTCCTTGGCACTCTTGAATTTCGGGAAAGTAATTAAGAAAACATCCTTCATATGCGGCCGATCAGCGTAACTCGAGTCGCTGTTGCACGTTCCATAGCAACAATGTTTAAAAACCATGATCTTAGATTTGGAAAAAGCAGTCGTTTACCGAGTAAAACCTAGGCTAACGCACGTCTCTTTTACAGCGAAACAGCGGCGGACTATGCAAGTTTGCCCCACTGCGTACCACGTGATGTGACGTCATCGTGACGTTACGTTTCTAAAAATAGCTCGCTCGCGGTATGCTATTGCAAGTACGGTATTTCCCCCACAGACCACCAGGGCGTCCGAGAAAACCTTTGTTCGACCTGAAATGACTAATTTAATCATCCAAAACGGTATGGAACACATTAATTAACTGAAAAATGTTGCATAGTATGCCTTTAAACAATTACAGATCTAAACCCACGAGACGGCTCTTGGTGGCTGTTTTTGTCTCCCTCGTTGTAAATGGACCCAACGGTTTGTGCTGCAGGAAGCTCTGGTGGACTTCACTCTGACCCCGACCGACGTCTGGGCTCTGTGGGAGGACGAGTCCAACTCGGCTCTGGTCAAATACATCAACTTCGAACAGTAAGCGGGAGCATCAGAGACTTTTCAGTCCCAGAACACTGCAAAAACGGACCTAAAAATAACTAAAATGTCCTTAACGTTAGTGTATTTATCCTAGATTTAAGATTATCTGCCGATGGAATGAGTATTTTGACCACTAAAATAAGATTATTAGACATCCTGCGCTTGAAATAAGACGATTGAGATGAATTGTTCCTATTTTAAGTGCAAAAATCTTATTCCATTGGCAAATCATCTTATTTACCTGCTCAAATCAAGGGCAAATACACTAATTTTAAGAACATTTTACTTATTTCTAGTTCCATTTTTGCAGTGAAGCTCTGGTTCAAACTCGGCGCGTCTCTGTTTTTTTTTTTTTTTTGCAGCAACACGGCGGGTCAGTGGAACCAGGTGTTTGTTCAGCCCCCACCGGAGGAAGAAGTCTCCGTAGGGGTGGATCTGGACCCCAGGGTACGTCCCCGCCACACATCAGCAGCACAGAACTGAGCTTTACCCGATAACCAGGACAGCCTAGGAGCTTAGTTTTTATTTAGATAGACCGGTCTGGGTCTATCGTGGGTTGAATGTGTTCTTTGGCTCCGCCATCTTCTCAGTTATCCTTCATCTCTGTGCCATGCTGCTGTTTCAGGAGACCTACCTGGAGCTGCTCTTCTCTCCGCTGCGCTTCACTGCGTCGGCCATCGTCAGAGCCCTGCAGGTGAGTCCACCTGTCTGCAGTGTGAGGCAGGAGTTCTGCCATTACTCTGGCTTCATGGTCCTCTAACTTGTGTCCAGATCTTCCGACGCGGCTCTGAGAGGATCCCGGATGCGTCCTGGGAGAACCTGAAGAAGGAGGTGACCCAGGCTGTGGAGAGCGAGGTAATTTCCTGTTGAAACCGGAGGATGTCTTATCACCAGCAGTAGGTGGCGCTGTTACTCTGCTGCCATCAAGTTTCAATGTCACCGTCTCCTAGAACCCTTACTGATGCAGACCCAAGTTGCTACATTGTGCTTTTGTTATTACCGTATTGTTCGGACCATAAGGCGCACCGTAAATTAACGTGTCTGTGTGTCTTTGTCCACATATAAGACGCACTATGTATTATCGATAAAATATAAATCAAATTGATTGATAATTATCAAGAAATACAAAACATATATTTAAAGTAGGGATTTTATGCTGACATATTTTTAGATACAGAACAGCAAACTGAATTCAAACTCAACCCTTTATTCAACCAACTTTTTACCAAAACTAAAAGTAAAAAAAAAAAAAAAAAAAAAAAAAAAAAGAAGAAACGTGGCGGAGCTTGGTTCCTGGGTCTGCGTTGTGATTGGTTGGGAGGATATAATGACTATAATATTAACCTACATGATAGTTTAGAATGCAAAAGGAAGGAAAACTTTTATTCTATTGAACTTTTTTCGATCGATATCGATAATTATCAACAAATTCAAAACAAATATTTTAAGTCCAGCCCTGGCTGTTTTATCCTGTTGCTTAGCGACCTATTTTTACATAAAGGACACGCAAACTCTGAATTCAAACTTTTATTCAACCAACTTTTTAGCAAGACTGCTAGTTTTTAAAAAAGAATAAAGAACGTGTGTGCTGTGAAGGAGGCGGAGCTTAGTGGCGGAGCGTTCCTGGGTCTGCACTGTGATTGGTTGGGAGGCTGTAATGACTGTAATATTAACCTACATGGCTAGAATGCATAAGGAAGGAAAACTGTTATGCTATTGAACTTTTTTTTTTTCCATCATCGATATAAATCAATCGATCGATAAATATTTTTACTGAATTATCGTCCAGCCCCATTACATATTCTAAGTCTATAATGTCACTCCCCCCCTCGGGAATGGGTGACCAGATGTCCCCGATTTCAGAGTATCACGATGCTGTAAAAAAAAAAAAAAAAAGCTTTATAATCCGCTGCGCCTTTATGGTCTGAAAAATATGGTGTAGTAAATCTGTTATCAGACATCAGTTTTAATATGGGTGCATCCCTGGATCTTAAAATGTATTTAATGTTTATTCAAACCCAACTGACCCGTCTCTCTCTCTTTAACGTGTTGCCCACCTGCAGCTGCAGAGCAGCGTCACAGAGTTCGAGTTTTCTCAGGAGGAGTACCGACAGCTGCAGGTGGAGTTCTGGTCCCGGTTCTACTCCTGCTGTCTGCAGTACCAGGAGGTGGAGTCCACGCCGCTGGGCCTGACGGTCTGCCAGCAAACCGGGATGGCCTGCTTGCTCCGTAAGGTGAGTGCGGTACCAGCAGGACTAAAGCTACGCTGCGTCTGTTGCTTATTGACGATGGAGCGTCTGTTAGCGCCGCTGATCCGATCAGGATTGTGGA
Organism: Fundulus heteroclitus; assembly: GCF_011125445.2. Lineage (NCBI taxonomy): Eukaryota > Metazoa > Chordata > Actinopteri > Cyprinodontiformes > Fundulidae > Fundulus > Fundulus heteroclitus. The sequence goes on along the minus strand of NC_046362.1, from coordinate 32,221,009 downwards.
GGTGGCAGCGCCCCCTCCTGGTTGGCCATGTGGTACGGGGTCAAATCGGGTCAACGGGTTCTGAACTGCTCTTCATCCTCTGTGTGGTCCAGGGCTTCGTGTCGTTCCTGCTGCCGTGTTTCGCCGTGGATCACCTGTACCTGTCCTACGATCAGTACCTGCAGTCTGAGGAGGACACGCCCATCAGCGACGGTAACCAATCACATGCAGCCGGGTCGAGACGTGTGACCCCCAAACCGGACCGATGTCTCAGTTCTGCGTGCCGTAACGCGAATATCTCTTTGAGTTGGAGCGATTCTGTTCAGTCACCTCGCTGCTTCCGTCTCAGACCCGGATGTGGCCCGAGACGTCCTGCAGCTGGTCCGGACCCTGCGGCTCGTCAGCGACACCGTTTCTGCGGAGATGGCGTACGAGATGGAGAAAGCTCTGGAGTATCTGCAGACGCCCGAGAGGGCCGCCGAGCTGGTCCTGGAGAACATGGTGTGCAACGACAAGTAGGTCGCCTGGCAGAACCAGACACATAAACCCAGAACCCGACACAGACGGTACCGTATATTTTGGACTATAAGCCCCGTTTACACAACTTTTTTTTTTTTTAAACCATGCCGAGAACGGTCCGAGCTCAGTAACTGAGATAACTATCGAGTGTAAATGGATCGTAAACTGAACTAAACCGTGCCAGACACAACCGAACCGCGCTAAATCTAGACCAGTTCTGGCCCGGTTCTCTGATAACAAAGAGCGCATGAGCAGACCGCTTCATCTCCTTACAGCCAGCTGACTAATTTTGCGGTTTCAGACATTCATAATAATACTACCTTCCCTACAGTGACACACGGTTTCCAGTGATGATTCTGCTTAGCAGTGTGATGAACCTCAACGTCTGTCGTTGTTTCCTGCGTCTGTAAATCCTGATTAAACGTTCGTTTGTCTTATCCACGTTCCAAAAGCCGACTCTATCAAGTAAATTCACCAAAGGTTGCCTTCTTCGCTTGACTCTCCGCAAACAATGAAATATCACAATTATAACCAAGCATAACTTCCTGAATGTTACGGGCGTCGCTATTTTTATTTGCTTGATTCCCTCCTTCAATCCTAGAGAGCAGTAGTACCGCAGATCGTCACTAGGAGGCCAGGAACCGTGCTAGCGTGATGTGTAAACGGTCGTAAGAACCAAGCTCAGCACGGTTAACTGATCCAAGCTCGGCATGGATCGGTTAAAAAAGGGTAGTGTAAATGGGCTTATAAGTCGCACTGCACTATATGCATCAGTGAAGTTGTAACCCGCCCGGACTACAGACCTGTAAGCTAGCGCTAGCTGCTATTAGCTCCAGTTCTGTTGTGGTTGGGGTCCTACGAGCTTCACCGCGCAACGCTCCACTGCGTGAATGTAGACTGAAACAGCTAATACAACATACAGACATGTCTTCAGTCTTTGTTTATAAGTTAATGTTTCAATTAAATGTAATTAAATTTAAAGTTAAGGTGACCAGATTTCTCTAACCGGGGACGTCTCTGATTTTGTTGAGAATCTCTGTCTGGGGGGTTTGGTTCGTTTTGTATGATCTGCAGCGCCGACGGGGCGGGAAAGAAGCGTTCGGCTCAGGTCTTCTACTACATTGAGAAGACAGCAGGACCGGATAAATACCTTTTGTTGCACTAAACGTTTTTACTCCTCATGATAAAATAAAATCGGGGACAGAATTTTCCAGGACAGGTGATCAAAAACGGGGAAATCAGGTATTTCCTGTCCGGTCTGGTCACTGTATAAGTTGTACAGGAGCATGATGGTTTTCACTAGCCTAGAGCGCCCTCCTGTGGCTACAGACGGCAATGTTTACTCTTTGAGTCCTGCTGGTCATTATGAATTACCATTTAAATTTGATATTTCTTGAATATAAGTCGCAGGATCGGCCAAACTATGGAAAAAAAGTGCGACTTATAGTCCGAAAAATACAGTAGGTCACCTGACAGGACCACAACGTTTGCCCAGATTCTGATTGGCAGCTGGACTCTTTTAAAGACGTATTCCTGACCAATCACTAGAGAGCATAAGGAACCGCTGACCTTGTTTCCCGTAGGGACGGCGTGATCGAAGACATCCAGAACAAACTGCAGGACATCCGGAACCCCTCGGTAGCCATGATGGCTCTGCTGAGGGAGCTGGACCTGGAGACCGACTCGGAGCTGGGTGGAGACGGGCCCGTCGCTCCAGGTAGGCGGCCCGAATGCCGACGGACCTGCGTGGCTCGTGAGTGATGGAGCGTAATCCCCGCTTCGTGTCTTGCAGGCCTGAGCGTCAGGATGAGCCTGTCTCAGCTCTACGGCAGCAACTGTGCCGTCTCCGTCGTCTGCCAGGCTGTCTGCCACATGGCCATGACCCGGGCCCAGTTCTGCAGAGACCTGCTCATACTGCAGAAACTCTACCTGCACTTCGGAGACAACGTACGTACACACTGCCGGTGCACAGAGAAGGTCCCACCTGTCGTGTAGCGTCTGAGTGTTGCACAGGTGTGATGATGATACCTGTGGAGCAGGTGTGCTCAGTCTCATCTGTTGTCCTGCGTGTCTACCTGCTGACTGTGTGTGTCCAGGTGTTCCTGGGCGGGGGAGCCCAGCTGCTCCAGCTCCAGCAGGATCTCATTCCCCGGACCTCCCACCTCCTCTCCTCCTATCACCTCCTCAAAGGCGTCAGTCAGAGCCTCGCCTCCTCCGTTCCCATGGACGCCATGTGAGCGCGAGCAGACACACACAGGCGCCTCCTGCGTATACCCGTGTCCTCGAGCCGAATCCCTGACTCTCCCGTTGTCGTTTCAGAGACGTGAACCTGCAGCACCTCACTGCGCTGGAGCTGTCGGACACGCCGAGCGTGTCGACGGGTCGATCAGGTCAGAAAACCCACAAAGTTTAGCCTGTCGCTGTTTTCTCAGACATCAGAACCCGCCTGAAGCTGCAAAACGCTGCTCTGCATTGAGCTGAACAGAAATCAGACAGACCTGCAGTTTGATGAGGGCTGGACGACATAGAAAAAAAACATATTGATAAAATAGAAATCATAATAATCAATATCAATAACAAATTCAAAACATATATTTTAAGTGCAGCTCTGCCCATTTTATGACTTAGACTTAGACAACTTTATTTGTCATTCGGTATGCACAAAGTGCGTACAGAACGAAATTTCGTTTCGTACAGCTTTTGTAAATCACAGTAGAAGTTAAATTACAGTTTTAGGTGCGGCAGAGATTTAGAGGTAAACTAGATTTTAAATATACAGTATACAAACAATTGTGTAACAAAAAAGAGACATTATTTATGTACAGATTGGATTGTGCAATGGCATTTGTGCATGAATGCATTTGTTTGTGCAATAGATTAAGGGTCCAATAGCATTTTTAATGCTATATGAGCTGCAATGATGCTAAAATGTGCAAAAAATGCAGATGTTGTTGCTTAGCGACTTATTTTTAGATACATACACAAAATGCATTAAATGCATTCTTGCACAAAATGCCCTTTTGCACAATCAAATTCTGTACAAACAAATGATTTTTAAAAATACTCACCTGTACACTGTGACGTTCTCCTGCATTGTTTACATTTCAATTGTTTACTTTTGAATCACTGCTGCACCTTATACTGTAATTTAATTTTACTGCAATTTACAAGCTGTATGCAACGAAATTAAATTCTGTACGCACTCTGTGCATACAGAATGACAAATAAAGTTGTCTAAGTCTAAACACAGAATTAAAACTCAAACCTTTAGTCAACCATCTTTTTAGCAAAACTGCAAGTTTTTAAAAAAGAAAAAAAGAACGGATGCTCTCTGAACTCTTTGAATTATTTGGAATAATTTCATTTGACTCTAACAAAAATAAACTGAACTCCTTTAGGTCTAGCAATATAAGAACAGTATTTGGGTCGGTTGTTGTTATGAAGACATTTGCTGTAATTAGCCAACTTTTAATATTTTAATTCAAAGCAGATTTTAGTGCACCAAAGTCTGCATTTGAGTAACTAAACATCACTGGATAGACGTTACTGTGAAATTAAAAAGTATGTCAAAAGTGTGTTTATTAAAAGTACTTACATTTTCTGTAATAATTCTCTTCTAATTAAAAACTAAAATCTTCCATCAGCATCAGCCACCTGTGCTGGTGGACCAAGTCCCCCGGGCCACAGTTTGGACATGCCTGATATACGTCTATCTATCTATCTATCTATCTATATATTATTGAATTATTGTCCAGCCCTGAGTTTGATTACATAGAAGAAAAAAAAAAAACTGTTCCGCTGCAGCTAAATATCTGAGAGCTGCTCGATCTGAGGGAGGACAGTCTGGACTCTATCTGCTAAGAAGCTGTGTTCATGTAGACCAGGGGTGTCAAACATACGGCCCGCGGGCCGGTTCTGGCCCGCCGAATAATTTAGTCCGGCCCGGTGGCTAAATGCATTATCATTATTCAAAAAAACTAAAAAAAATCTTTTTTTTTATTAATTTTTTTATTGCAGTGTCCTGTCTGGCAATGTGGCAATACGAATTGTTGTCTTAATGCCAAAAAGAGCTCATCAGATTTGACTTTCACAAGTGGAGCAGTACTGCTTTTGCCATAGTGCTCCACTTAATTTATGAATGTGAATAGTTTTATTATAATTCATGATATCTCAAATGATATGGACACTACAATGTGAAAGTAGGAGAGAAACGGAAGAACAACAGAAAAGGTGAAAGAAAGAGGAGATAAAAGGAAGAGAATGATAAAACAATTATTGAAAAAAAACATGTACTTCCTTTAATTGAAACTCTGCAGTTCCTATATTGTCCATGAGGGGCGCTGTTTTAATCAGCAGATGGTAGCACTGAGCTTCAGATGTGGAAAATTGATTTTAAATCATTTCTTAATTTTTATCTGTTTGATGTATTTTGTCATGCAGGACAGAGTTTTTAAGTTCCAAAAAATATGAATAAATGTTTTGCAACATTGTACAATCACTGTGATCAGTTATTATGCATAATGCACAAGTAAATGTTTAACTGAGTAAAAGTATTGTTGAAATTGCACATACTTTTCTTAAAAACGCTGAGGTTATTCATAATATATTGTGTAAAAGTGAAATTAATTTTATATAAAAATCAACAACAAGTTCACTTTTATTAGTTCTATTTAATCTTGCAATGAGTTTACTCGTGTGGCCCTCTTGAGATCAGATTAAGCTGTATGCGGCCCCTAAACCAAAATGAGTTTGACACCCCTGATGTAGACCGTCTGTGACGCTGCGTTGGTCTGAACTGTGTCTCTGCAGCGCTGAGCCCTCAGACGGTGCTGGAGCTCTTCTATCAGACAGCGGCCCGGAGGATCATCATCTCCCAGATATTTTCCCTGCAGAACACCGACTCTCCGCTCATCTGGACCCACATGATCTCCAGCCTGGTCCAGCTGCTAGCCCAGCTCATGTATCCTTCATCAGAGCGTGGAGCGAGTCCAGTATCCGTTAGCATGCCTGTCCTTCTGGCTCTGTGTTCCCGTGTGTTTGTCTTAACCGCTGCGTCCCAGCTGGCCCAGTAACCCCGGCTTCCAGTTCCCAGAGTGTCTGATGGCCAACTGTCAGTTTACGCAGCTGCAGGTGAGTCGGGTTTAACCCCTGATCATCCCTGGGGCCTGATTCACAAAACCAGGACAGAGGGTTTTCCTGATATCTGAATTAAGTCTGGACTCGGTTTCAGAAAAGCAGCAGCACATCAGTTAACATGCTGATTTATTCTGTGCAGCTAGCCTGCAGCAGGCTAACAGGCTAACAGGCAGGATTAGATAATCCTGCCTGTTAGCGGGGGCCACGGAACTGGCCCCCGCGGAGGGGCCAGTTCCGTGCGGGGGAACCCAAGCCGTCTGTCCGGGAAGGCAAAAAAAACTCCCTTTTTTTTCCTATCACGTCCGGGGTTCACCAATTTTGTGGGAGAATTACTTAACTATTAACCTTTTAAAAAGAAAGAAAGACTCAGAGAAAATGGCGTTCCTTTGTCTTAACAACGAGAATTCGTCTTTATTATGCCTAGAAACGTACAAACGGGTTTCAGGAGCGAATTCTGACATTCAAATACAATGGTTGTCATTTTAAAGGCTCATAATGTGTGTGCGTTAAACACAAGTGTCTGTGTGTCTCCATTGGTGTGTGTGCGCTACACGCTATTGACGTCAATTGGCAACAGGGCTTAAATTCTGGGAAGTGTTTATCACAAAAAGTACAACAACAGAGCGATTAGTTCCACTACTTGACATATCTTGGAACAGTCCTAGTAAATAACGACTCCAGATGTTTTTCTCTTACTCCCATCGGCGAGAGCCAGGGAAAAAGGTCAAAATGACCCTAACTCCCATAGTATCTTCTCTGTTCAATCACTAATCACACTGATCAGAAACCAAATTGGTTTTGTCAGTGATTCTGTTTCCTTATCTGTGTTTTGGTTTTAACAGGCTGCATTAAAACACCACTGATACACATTGGTAATTTACACAAGTGCTATTATTATTTTAAATTATGATGGTAGCCTATATCATTATTAACTTTATTATTATCCATGTGGGCATTGCTAATGTTCAACTGTGTTTTTGAAGACTGCTGTTTAACAGAATAACCTTTAATAGACTATTGCATGTGTTGAGGGGATTAGATGATGGCTGAAGAAGTAAAGGTGTCAAAGTCTGGTATTACACCATTTACCAGGAAATTCTGTGACTCTAGGGGGCGCTGTTTAGCTGACGCCTATAAAACAAACATATTCCCTCATTTGCACAAAATACGGATCTCACAGCCACAAAAGGGAAGAAAACTACACAAACCATAAGGCTCAGTGACCTAACAGCTGTTAAGGGAATTTCATGTTTGATAAATTTTATCACGAATAGGTCATTTATTTGCACATCAGGTATCCCACATGAACTTCTTTCAATGTTTTAGAGTCTATGCTTAGTGTTTTAAATACCAACAATATTTGTATTAATATTAATCTGATATGAGGTGAACATTGTTTTGCAAAGACTATCTGCTTAATTAGTTTCATCCTATGCTGATTTACTGTTTTAAGGAGTTATGCTAGGGCTGGGCGATAAATCGATTCAATCGATTAATTTGAATTTACAATTCTTTAAGATTTCATTTTTGGAAAATCTGGATTTATTTTGCCAATACACTCATTGGGTTTCCATGAAGAGAACAGCATGTGATGCTGGATATATGTTTAGGCAAACATATTGTCAAAATATTGTTAAGTAGAAACTTTTTTTTACCATAATACGAGGTACTTCATTTACTTATTTACTTTTTTTTTTTAACTTAGTTTGAAGTTCACAAGTGCAGTGAAGCCTGTTCTTAGCTCAATGTGTAATACCACTAGCAGCAAATGTTTTGTTATATTTTCATTGTTTATAATGGCACGGCTGCCATCTTGTTTTACAAGCATGTTTCACAGCTTGTTTTTAGTTGTACTTTGAATTCAGATCAACTCCCTGACGAGATGCTTGACATAAAAGCAAGGTTTTAAAATAATTTCTTTAATTTCTTTTTATGAAACAAAAAGGAGGAAAAAAATCGATTAATCGGATTTGGTATGATAAAATCGGAGATTTATTTTTTAATCCATATCGCCCAGCCCTAAGTTATGGGTCAGAGAAACAGCGCCCTCTAGAGTCAGAACCTGATAGATCAGAGAAATTTTTTTTTTTTTTTTTCCTTCGCCCCATAAGTAGCTCCAAATAAATGTTTTCCTTTATTATAGCAGCACTGTTTCCTTTCTGGAGTCTGATGAGCTTCAGTTCCTCATAAGGCTCCATAAAAAAAGATGCTGCTTGTTTTATGTTTGCCACTCACAACTCATCCGTTGTAGCGAAGGGCGAACATTTTCCTCAATTACTGGCTTTATCTGTCTTGAAACGGATAAAACCAGGATGTTCTGATCACACCGTGTCAAGCCGGCCTTTATCTTTATCCTAGATTTCTAAATTCAGGCTTAACACCTGAACCTGAACAGAAAATACCCAGAAGTCCTTTACCTGTCATCTTCTGCTGGTTCTGGCTCTGATTTATCCATCTCCCATATCTTTGTCCACCGTTTTGTCTCTTGTTTCTTTGACGACTTCCACTGCATCCCTGTTGGCCTCTCCTCTGTCTCTCACCTGTCCTACCTGTCTCCCTGCAGGATTACGTGCGTCTGATTGGCCCGTGGTGTCAGGTGAACATCGGTTCGTGCCGCTTCATGCTGGCTCAGTGTTACCTGGCCGACGGCGAGGGCCAGAAGGTATGTCGGCATTCTGCTGCCTCCGCACGCCTGCTCACCTGAGCCCCTGACATCACTTCCTGTTGTCTGTGTGTACCTGTGGGCAGGCCCTGCGGTGTTTCCAGGAGGCGGCGACAGAGGTGGAGAGGGAGGAGTTCCTAAGGAAGCTGACAGGTAGCGAGGACGAGGAGGCGGCGACCAGTCCGAGGTTGCAGTACTACAACAAGGTAAAGACCATCAGGTGTTTCGCACCTGTGGGGATCACCTGTCGGGTGCCTTTCTCACCTGTGCCGTGTGTGCGACCAGGTGCTGCGGCTGCTGGAGGACGTGGGCCTACCCGAGCTCGTCATCCAGCTCGCCTCTCTGGCCATAGCCGAGGCGGATGACGACGTCCACTGTCAGGTATGAGCGAGCGGCCTGCTGTTACCTGTTGCTGCAGGTGAACAGGTGAACATGTCGGCGTGTGTGTGTGTGTCTGCCTGCAGGCGGCGCTGTGGACCAGGATCTTCAAGCATCACCTGGATCTGGGACACAACAGCGAAGCTTATGAAGCTCTCACCCAGAACCCCGACAGCAGCATGTACGCACGCTCAGAACCAGAACCATGTGTAGTTTAACTGTCGGCTCGCCTGCTTAAAGTCAGGCCCGGTTCTGAAGTGAATTAAAATCACGTCTGTTCTCCAGGCAGCTGGATTGTCTCCGCCAGCTGGTCGTGGTTCTCTGTGAACGTTCCCAGCTGCAGGATCTGGTCCAGTTTCCCTACACGAACCTTCACGATGAGGTGAGGAACCCTGCGGGGGCGTCGGTCCTCATCAATGAGCCGCGATCAGATGTGATCGCCATTGTTTGATCATCGGCAGGCATGCTCGATATATCAGCTCTGATTCTTTTATCATGTTATTAGGAGTTATTGTTGATGAAAAATTAAGTTGGAAACAACATATTGAACTTATCTGTAGAAAGACTATGAAATCACTTGGTATTATAAGTTGAGTTTATTTTATTAACCATTCTTGCATGTTCATGTCATTTGGCAATGACATGAACATATATCGGTTTAATATATCCGCATATAACACATTGCATAACTGTTTGGGGTGCTACATGTAAATCATATCGTCATATGATTCTTATAATTCAAAATAAATTTTCTGCTCCTCATTTTATAAAAGACAACATTTTGACAATATTTAATGTGAATATATATATATATATATATATATATATATATATATATATATATATATATATATATATATATATATATATATATATATATATATATATATATATATATAAACGCAAGCATATCGAGTTAGCAAGCATTTCAGTTTAAAGTTCTTCCAGCATCGAATATGACAGAAACAAGTTAGTTGTAACCACTGCCAAGTTAAACTTTGGTATTGAACTTAAAATGGTAATGCTGCTCCCTGCTGTTACCTCAGAAATTGCCTGTTTTTGGTAGATTTTTTCCCAATAAAGAGAATTCCCTGTCAGTGGCAATAAGCTTTAATTTATTATTATTGCTATTTTTTGTTTTACATGTTTAAGTTGAGCTTTACACTAAATATGTGTTACAAATGTTACAACACTTTTGTTCATATGGCGGCAGAACATTAAAATAAAAGTGCTCTTTACACTACTTTTGAATTTATTCTTGGAGTTTGTAAATACAATGCGATTAATCGCGATTAATCAGGCAAATTATGCGATTAATCGCGATTAAATATTTTAATCGTTGCCCAGCCCTAATATATATATAATATCTAGCTCTCAACTGTGAAAGCAGCGCAGGTGTGAATGAAGCCATCCTGCTTGAATCTCACAATAGTTTCCCTGGCTTTATTTTTAACTGTGTTTTATTCTGTTCATATTAGACTAAATGTTATGTATGGGACAGACGTGCGTATCTGACATTTATGGAAAAAATACGGAACAAATCGTCCCGTATTGCTTCCAAACGGGCGCAACATCAATCAAGTAAAGGACGATTCTTTATTTTACAGGACGACTGACAACCCTAAAGTTAAAAGCACAAACATCACATTGGGTGGAAAATAAACTGTCCTGTAGAGGAATTTTAACTTTTCGCTCCTTTTGTTGGGAATCCTCTGACGTAAATTGAGTCTGTAAAGGGATCACATCATGCAAACATAAAGCAAAGTTAAGTAGATTTAGATGTTTTTGTTTTGCAGTCATTTAACAAGACCCAAGGCTCAGTTTAAGGCCATATAAAAAGTAATTTAAAAATAAAAAAGTAAAAACTAGGCACAGTGAGATCTCAGTGAGACTGACGTTTCCAGCTTCCATTCAGTTTATTTATGTCTAGAGAAAGCAGCAGTGCGGTGAGATGTTGAGGGTAACCAGGAAAACGCGGAGTGGAGTTTTAGACATTTAAAAGTATTCTATCAATCAAGTGGAATGGATTCATAAGAACAGCAGCAAGAGCTCAAGGAGGAGATCCAATCAGATAGCTGTCAAAAGTGGCGGAGCACGTCCCTTTCACACATAATTATTGCATCGCCCATGTCTCTAATGCACTTGTGTGCATTTGTCTTGAAGTTGCACCTCAGCATCTTGCCCGTCTTAACCACTGAGCTATATTATACACCGGAGTGCTAATCACCGTCTGTTTGAACGAGTCGCTGTGAAGCCACCAGCCGCCATATTGGTACTCCCTATTTTCCCCCAGTAACTAGGGAATATGTGCGCTACAGCATCAAATAACAAGGATTTTCTCATGTTCAGGGGGGGCTTAAAACTTTTAAAATGTCAAATGCCATATACTTTTATGTTATGTTCTAAACCTATCAAGTACTGAGAAAGTCATGTGCTGAAATATTTTGCATTTTATTAATTTAAATATATATTTAACATTTATAAATATATAAATAACAATATACAAAAACATATATTTACATATGTGTATACATATATACATATACGCATACAGCAAGATGGCGGCCAGTGACTTCAGTTTTTTGGCAAAATCAGCACTCCAGTGTATTATATAGCTCAGTGGTCTTAACATTGTGGTCATGTGACCCCCCCCCCCCCCACAGGTCGTCGGCATCATCGAGTCTCGCGCTCGCGGTCTGGATCTGCTGGCACACAACTACTACGAGCTGCTGTACGCCTTCCACATCACCCGACACAACTACAGGAAAGGTGGGAGGCCCAAACCGGTTGTGCACTAAACCCGTTCCAGTGTTGAACTGCAGTCGCTGGGTTCTACAACTAAGGCGGTTCTTTGCAGAACCAGATAAAGCTTAGCACTGGCGCTGGCTTTGGTCAGCGCCCTGATCCCCGCTGCTGCTCACGCATGCCCGTCTCTCTCTGTCCTCCTGTCTCCTTAGCGGGGACGGTCATGTTTGAGTTCGGGATGCGCCTCGGTAGGGAGGTCCGGACTCGACTCGGCCTCCAGAAACAGGTGAACTGCTACCTCGCTGCGCTCAACTGCCTGCGCCTCATCAGGCCCGAGTACGCCTGGATCGTCCAGCCGGTGTCCGGGACCATGGTAGGTACACACACACACACACACACACACACACACACACACACACACACACACACACACACACACACAGACGCAGTAACGCAGCAGTGCATGCATATAACCGTGTCTCTGCTGCAGTACGGGCGACCCGGGGCGTCCCCGAAGAGGAACTCGGACGGAGAGTTTCCAGCAGAACCAGGTGAGATGCTTACCTGCGAGCGGGTCTAAGGGTATGTGGGTGTAACCTGACAACAGCCAGATGCATGTCTCGCTCCGCCTAGCTCCACTCACATACATCTGGGACATCGCTCATTGAAAGTGATTTCCCCAACCAAATTTATGGTCTGGCCAATCAGGACGCAGGGCGGGTGTTTCCTGGATGTGACGTAGCGGAGAAGCGACCGTGAGATTCCAACAACAATGGCGGCTCGCATCGAGGAAGCAAGCGTTAACATTGATGCTGCTATTTCTTCCATGTTGTCCAATCTACCTGATATTGTTTCATTAAAAGAACATCAGAGAACGGCTCTGAAGGCTTTTGTTGGTGGAAACCATGTTTTCGCCTTTTTCCCGACCGGATTTGGCAAGCGGTTAGCGGCTAACGAGCGGTTAGCCGCTAACCGTTAGCGTTTAGCACGAACCATGTTAGGAGGCCTTTAGTCCTCAACACGTTCGGCCCGGGATCGACTCCGACCCGCGGCCGCCTGTCTTCCCCCTCTTCCTGTCAGCTCACTGTCAATAAAACGCCTCTAGAGCCGCAAACACATAAATTTTTTATTTTTTTTTCCTGCGTCGCTCTCATCAGCGTCACGGATTAGCTTAGGTGTGAGTGGTTGAAATAGCACGTTGATAAAGATGACAGACAAGTGGCTTATCCAATCATATGCAAGGATTTTTGATAAGGCCCAGCCTTCAATAAAGGGAATTCCTATGGATCTGTCCCAGATGGATGAGTGGAGCTAGGCGGAGCGAGACATGCATCTGGCTGTTGTCAGGTTAATGTGGGTGGGCCTGAGAGCCGATCCAACGTCTGCTTCCTCTGCAGCTGCAGGTAGACGGCAGGTGGACATCCTGGAGCTCTGCGACCTGGAGAAGGAGTACTTCCTGTCCCGCGCTCGCCTCACGCTCGCTCAGCACCACCCGCCGTCTGCAGCCATCGCCGGTACGCGTGACCCTGAGCCGGGTCATCTCAGAGTTTAGTGTAGAATAAACCGATGAGATCGTTGATCTGTGGTTTCTTCTGAAATCACAGAGCTGATCTCCTTTTAGCCGACCGGCGCGTTCATGGTTGTGACTCTTCTGATTCAGGTGGGGCGTCTGCGCAGGAGCTCGTTCAACTCCTGGTCCAAACTGGACTCTTTGACTCGGCTCTGTCTCTGAGCCGCATCTTCAAACTGGATCTGAGTCCCATCTTCGACACCCTGACCTTCAAGTGGGTTTCCCAGAACACTAAGATCTCCTCAAACGCTCACTTGACCCACTTCCTGTTTACCTGTTCATGTGTCCAGGTGCATCCAGCTGCAGTCTGGGGGGGAGGAGCCTCAGAGCGAAGCTTGGGGCTGGTTGGCGGCTAACCAGCTATCAGTCGTTAACACTAAAGAGTCTAGGTAGGTCGTTGTTAGTGATCACACTGATCAGTCAGTTGATGGATTAGCAGCAGACCGTGATCGGTAACCACGGCGCCTCTTCGTCTTCCTCAGCGCCACAGACGAGGCGTGGCGGCTGCTGGCCTCCTACCTGGACAGGTATCCGTCCACCAACGGGCAGCATCACCGCCACGTCATCCACAAGCTGCTGTCGCACGGCATCCCGCTTCCTGATTGGCTGCTTAAGTCCTACAAGGTGAAAGGGGGGCGGGGCTACAGTCTGCAGTTCATTGAGCCTTTAGATGTGCTGACTTGTTTGTATTTACTTTGGTTTATTTGTGCTTTATATTGTCTGGATCTACCTCTGTATGTATTATGTTTAGTTTTAGTTTATCTTGTGAATTTTTTAATCATCATCTGGTTTCCTAGTGTGTTGACGCTCCCTCGCTGCTGCGTCTCCTCCTGAACTTTGACCTCCTGGAAACGGCTGCGGAGCTGGTGTTGGAGTACGTGGACGCCGTCCTCGGCCGCGGACACCAGTACTTTGGCATCGAGGTAGGGATTCTCTCCGCCTCGCGTCTGTCAGCGGGTCGTTGACGGCGTCGCTGAATCTTTTTTATTTTATTTATTTTTTTCTCCAGCGGCCGCTCTCGGCCACGTCTCCGCCCGCCTGGCTGCCGTACACCGCCATCGATCAGCTGCTGCACGCTCTGAGCGAGACACAGACGCACAGCAGCGTGAGTCACTTCCTGTTTGCATCCCATCATGTTTGTTTGCTGGTTTTACAGCTCGAGTATCACTCACCAAACGTTCTGCTCATTCCAGCTTCACAATAAAGTCCGAAACAAACTGGACGAGTACCACAACGTTGTCCAACAGACGACAGAACGCCGACTTGCCGCTCAGAGACGAGTGGCAGCATGAGACAAGTCACTGCCAACCTCACCATTGACCAGTTTTCTATTTGTTTTTTTTATGTGTAAATCTTCTAATTAAAGTGTTTTCTAATGTTTGATCCACTGTATTCATTCTAGCATATGTTTTTAGATCCTAAAGGTAACTGGAGTCAGTTTTTTTTGTTAACTTTCTTCTGACTGCGGACAGTTTTCCTCAGATTTATGATCACTTTGCTATTCTTGATTCAGGGATGACAGCGTCTCACAGCAAAAACAAACAACCCAGATTTCCAACTATGAACCTAAGCTGATGAATACTTTTAAAATAATTGCAATGATCTGTGGTGGGTTGATGTACCGCGTTAATCTGTAAAAGCATAGAGATAGTCTAACTGAATCTCTGAATTGATCATAACCAGCCAGAAATGGGTTCATGAGAAGTGCACAAGCCAGGAACTTCTGCATATTTACCATTTCTTCCATCAATTAAGCGCACTAAATTGCATATAGAACATATCCTACGTAAGGTACACAAAGTTTTATGAGAGATTTCCAGAGCATGAAAGAAATCATGGACACAAACATTGTGTGAGGGAGGGAGTGGCAAAAAGACTTGTCCTGGACCCTGGCATCGATATCTAAGACGGTTATTTACAGCAAATCGGGCAACATGGAGACATTCAGGATCTGGATACCATCAGCATTGGAAGCCGTTTAGCAATAGCCTTTAAAGAAACAAAACGGCTTTTGTTCGTGGTCGCTGCACAAAATTTACTGGCCAGCTCAGACTCGGAATATAAAGGAGAAAAATTCATTTCTGAAATTAGAAACTGAGGAAAAACAGCAGCTGTGTGGCAACTTTGTCTTTGTGAAGACATTTAGTCTGGGCCTCCTTGTAGGTCCTCACAAAGACACTAATTCAAACATGTGTGTGTGATGCAGGAATGTTGGGAAACAAAGAAACGCTGTTGGCTTCAAATCAGTATCCGTCACTTTTTCTTTCTTTTTTTTATTCAAGTGTTCTGGTGATTCCACGAAAACAGGATGTGATCTTCCTCATCTGGACATTTGACAAGACAGTGTTTATGTTAAAGAAGGTTCTGTTGGATAAGAATGTTGCTGGGGGATTCAGTCGCTGATGTGAATGTGTGGGTTCTCTGTTAAAACAACAATCCTTCGGTTCGGATCATTTCCTGTCAAATTTCTTCTTGTGAGTTTCACAAATAATTTTTTTTCCCCACATTTCAAGTGTTTGAGATGCAAATCTCAATCAATTTCACCCCAAATCTAAGTCAAGTAACGACTGAAATTAACATTTTCTTATCAAATCGACACCATCTTACATTTAACTCTGCATCGCTTTCAGTTAGGGCTGGACGATAGATCAATAACGGTATATATAAAGATCGATAGACGTATATCGATGATCAAGAAAAAAAAAGGGTCAATAAAAAGTTCAATAGAGTAACAGTTTTCTTTCCTTATGCATTTTAGCCATTTAGGTTAATATTACAGTCGTTACATCCTCCCAACCAATCAGAACACAGACCAAGGAACTAACCTCCCCCCCCCCCTTCAAAGAGTTCTGAGAGCACGCGTTCTTTTTTGTAGTTTTGGTAAAAAGTTGGTTGAATAAAGGGTTGAGTTTTAATTCAGTGTACTAAACAACAGCATAACATGGCGAGGGCTGCACTTTGTTGATAATTATCGATATCGATCAATATGATTTCTATTTTATCAATAAGCTTTTTTTTTTTTTTTTTTACTTCAGTCTTTTAATCATCCCAGTTATCTATTATTCACTTATCATTTGATTTATCACCCAAAGATCTAGTATAGGCTGATTTGTATTATATTGAAAATGTATCAAATGTAAAATTTATCCTATTAGAAATATAAACAAGTACTTAAGCTTAAAGTAATAAAAAAAAAAAAATTCTGTTAATGTTGCTAAGACTTGAGTTTCAGACCAAAGTCCAAGTCAAGTCGCAAGTCTTTGGAGCAAAAGTCTAATTCGAGACTTGAGTTGATATCTCTGGTTGAAACCAGTGATATCAAGAGATATCCATCACAGAGATCTACTATAACAGTTAAACACTAACTTATGCAAGGCAAGGCACGTTAATTTATATAGCACTTTTCACTAACAAGATGATTCAAAGTGCTGTACATGAAGAGAAAAACAGACAGTAAAACAAATATTACTTTAACAAAGGAATAAGCTAAACAAATCATTGACTAGACTTCTTTCATACATCAACAAACATACAGAAAGACTTAATTGTTTTTTCCATTCATAATAAGAAATAAGCTAAGTATATTTTTGGGGGTTTCTGATCTAAAGTAATTTGTCCAGCCTTTCCAAAGCTACAACTAGAACAACTTCTTTTGTTTCATTGTTTTACTGGAACAAGCTTCACTAAAAATTCTAAGCTTAATTTTTTCTATTCATAAAGCTAAAACTTGAGGTCTCTGATCTGACCTTTCTGACACTACTGCTAAAACAGAAATCAACAGAGTAAGAAAAGAAAGCACAGTAGAGGTTTGTTGTGTGTGTGCCTGTGTTAATATAGATCATGTGCATGCGTGTGAGTTTGTCTATGAACTGTGGCAGATAGCTCTCCCAGCCAGAGTCTGATAGAGATTATGTTATCAGGCAGTTCAGTAGCACTCAGTTCCAGGTCACAGAGCGGTCACAGACCACCTTGATTACATTATATCCAGGAGAAATTAAAGTTATTTGCCTTTGAAGACAGACTGGAGGCAAGATTCTGATAACAGCATTTGTGTTGGGTAGGAAGACTCTTGTTTTTCTGTCTGCCTTAAAGTCTTGCTGGTACAACCCAAAATTGTGGTGATTCTGCCAGAGTTTAGCTTCCAGCTTTCTGTAAGATCGTTCCCATCCTTCCAGCAATGACATGAAGCAAAGTCCATTAATTTCTGATAATGGAAAGCTCCAAGGGGCTTATACCACTAATACCATGATCACTTACAAATTAAATAAATATTAAATCAATTATTAATACATGATCACCTGCTTTACCATTACCAGCCAACGTTTGAGCTAGCGCAATAATTTGGAGCAATCAGGCCATTTGACCGCAACTTTATTTTATAGGTATCCTATAAGACTTTTTAATGGACACCCAGCAGCCAATCAGAATTAAGAATTCACCCAGACCATGGTGTAAGGAGTTGGCATATTAGGTGAAATAAAAGAGATTGTGACAGGTTTAACTCCTCCCTTCCAGTAGATTGCACGCTTACCCACTCTCCTTCAGTTGAGTTGTTTGCCAGCAGGCTCCAGGTCCGGTAGCATTAGCATTAGCATAATGGTTGGTATTAGCAAACATTTAAATTATCAATGCAAAAGAGAAGTGGCAACCTCTGTGAGGCTTCTGAGGCCCTTTGCTTCCTTAAGTAGACAACATCACTCCAAATATTGACTGATGTGCCTCCTCATTTTCCTTCTTTTTTGGTCCACTTGAATCTGAGAAATGTAACGCAGAGAAGCTATTTCTCAGCGGTATGACAGTTACTATGATCTGGCAACCACTGAGCTCCGTCTCATGTGACTTAAACCAGAATCCTTTTGCATTGATGTTAGCATTGTAACAAATAAATATTTGTATACTTTGGACCCATCAAATTTTATAAAACGTTTATTTATGTACTATATATGTATTTTTCCGTACAATTAATACTTTTATTCTGCACCACACTAGACATTCTGTGGATGTATTATTTTTGAAAAATTGCTTTGATGAAAAAGTTGTAGCTATAACCTTTATTACAAAAAGAAAACTTGATTTTCACAGTGTTTCTGTTCCTGCAGCTTGCTGAGTGGTAGTGTTTAACCTGTTAGATTCATTTGAAAAACTAAGTGCACTCGATGATCCAGCTGTTAGCAAAACCTCACTCAGCAGCAATAACTCCCAGCCGTGTTTTTCTGTCTCCAAATTCTGACCCGGTCTCCTTTTTATCTTTCTGTTCATTTCTGCACAGCTCTTTGAAGTTGCCATCAAAGAAATGTAATCAGGTTAAAATCTGGACTTTGATTGGGCCATTAAAACACCTTGATTCTTTTCTTTTTCAGCTGTCCTGTTGTAGATACGTTGCTGACTTTGGGATCATTGTTCTGTTGATGACCCAGTTTTTGGTCCAAACTTTAGCTGTCAGATAGATGGCCTCTCGCTTAGGTCTTGACCAGGAGTCTCAAACTCCAGTTCACGTGGGCCGATGTCCTGCAAATGTGAGATAAATTATCTGAATCCAGTGCTCGACTTCCCTCCTCAGCATGCAATAAGGTTCTACAGAGTCCTACTAAGCTGCAGGACCCTGATCTTCAAGGACTGGAGTTTGAGAACCCTGCTCGAGTGCACTTTGGTACACAAAGGAGTTCACGGTGGCCTTGTTAACTGAAAATGTGGCAGTGGGTACAACGTTTATGTGCAGATGTGACTGTTTTTGGGTTTCTCCAAATGTGGTGTTGTGCAATATGACCAAACCTCTCTACTTTTAGCGGCTCTGTCCAACGGACACTAGCTGTGCTTCCATTGATCATCAAATTGTAATAAATATTTTAAAAAATCCTTAGTAGAAACATGCAAATTTCAAAAAACCTCAAGTTTTTCGATATGCTTTGGCACTAGGATAAGGTGATTTAAAAAAAAAAATTTTTGTCAGCTGTATCGAAATTGTTGTATTTCACAAGATTACAATGGAAGTACTTTTTTTTGCATCACGGTTATTACCAATTTAGGGGTTAAGATGGATGCTGGTCTTAAGCTGGAAGCACACATTAGAGCTGTTATAAAAATCCAGCTTTTTCCACTTAAGGTAGCTAGCTAGCCAAAGTAAAACCTATTCTTTCCAGACAGCACTACGAAACAGTGATCCATGTATTTGTGACGACACAGCTGGATTACTGTAATGCACTTTATATAGGAGTCAATGATTTATATATTTCCCAGCTTCAGAGGGTACAAAATGCTGCTGCACGTCTTTTAACAAGTACACAGAAATGTTACCACATTTCCCCTATTTTAGCTTCCTTACACTGGTTGCCAGTACATTTTAGGATTGATTTTTAAAATCCTTTTCTTTGTTTTTAAAGCTCTTAATGACCTTGCCCCACCCTATCTGTCTGAGCTGTTACATTCTTACACCCCCTCCCGTTCCCTCTGGTCAGCCAATCAGTTGCTTTTGAGGGTGCCAAACACAAAGTGCAAGCCCAGAGGGGATCGTGCTTTTTCTGTGGCAGCTCCCAAGCAATGGAATGATCTTCCTTTGAGCATAAAACAGGCCTCTTCACTTGCTGTTTTTAAGTCCCTTCTTAAGACCCATATTTCTTTGGGGGGTTTGTCACAATCTGAGAGGTTTATGTATTTTATATTCGATCCTATCTATTTTATAATTGCATTATATTTTATGATTGTGTATAGCACTTTGGTCCTGTCGGTGTATAAAGTGCTTTGTAAATAAAGTTGGTATGGTATCACACATGTCCCATGATCAACAACCGGATAGTACTACTGCCGAAAAAAACAAACAAGCTAAGAAGGTGACACAAAGCAGTAGTAGGAGCATGATGATACATCATGTTTGGATTCACGAGGAGACAGAGTACTTTTAACATTTGGTTTGCGACAGAGGTATTACCAATAGATTCAAAACAGCAAAGAAATGTGAGCATTTATCCGTCGCCGCAATGTTTTTTAATGAATTACTGCATGAACAAACGTATTCATGTGTGACTCTAATTGCATTTCTTATTTAACGGAAACACAGCAATTGCGAAATTGTGTTTTACAGTAAAAGGTAGGGTAATTTTATTATTTTTTTTCCAAAACAAGATTTTATCTGAATCAACAATTTTACAACAAAACAAATTGTGGAGCCGATGGTGGAACAATGTAGCTTGAACCTGTGAAATAAAAAGAAACTGAATAATAATTTCTGATCCCCCTCTGATCCGAAGGGGTCCGATCCGGGGATCGCATCTGGTTTAGATAAAGATTCGGTTGCCGGAGCGAGCGTAGAGATTTTCCATCTGGTTCTATCTATTTTCTCTGAACAGTTGGCCTATTTGTATGCGGCTCTGAGCGTCCTGAAGGACAGGAACAACCCCAAAAGGACAGTCTCCTTCACACAGCAGCTTTTTTCATTCGTCTCTTTCTCACTAAGAGAACAGACCAGAATCAGGGGTTTCATCAAACCTTGTTGAAGACTGTCACATATTTTCCACCATGGTCATCAGATCCACCAGGAAAAAAAAAACCCAAAAACCCCAACTATTGATAAGTTTCATCTGGACACCACATGTTTATCCTCAAACTTCCCCAGCTGGGAGGAAATTGGAAGCTAGGAACATGAAGTCCGGCCCACTACTGCAGAAACAAATTTCAACATAGATTTTCATTAGAAATTTGACTAACCAGTGAGCATGGCCGTAAATACCCAGCCCAATACTGTAACAAGCATCGGGTGGGGTAGTAAGGCAGAGCCGGAGGACAGGAAGGTGAACTTCTCTCCAGAGTTTGGATCTCCAGAGCCACAACCAACAGGCATGTTTGGCTTTAGCCCTCCAATAACTTTTCCCTGCTCTCCCCTCAGAGACAAGGACTGAGGATAATCTTCCTCCTCCATCTGTGGCTTGTGTAACTCACCCCAAATTAAATGTATTTTTCCTGTAAACTGTATGAAATGGGCCTAAAGTTGCTATTTTAATTTCTCTGTGCCTTTTTTTTTCTGGTTTGACTTTGAACATAAATGTGAATAACTTTTTTTTTTTTTAAATCTCTTAACAGGCAAATTTCTTAACATCCTTTTTTTCCACAGTATTTAATTTCTTTATTTTTTCTTTGTTTCCACAATAGCTCATATGAATTTGTTTACCCTGTCTACTTTTAAGACTAATCTTAAAACTTTCCTTTCTGACAAAGCTTATAGTTAAAGAGGCTCATGTTACCCTGAGCTATCTCTATAGTTATGCTGCTATAGGCTTAGGCTGCTGGAGGATATCAGGGTCTATTTCTCTCACTCTGCTGAGTTCTCCTACCGTTCTACAATTTTGCATTGTTTGTCGTCATTTCAGCTTTTAACTTTTTGCTCTCTCTCTTTTTTTCTTCATAGAAGGTACACCTGGTCTGGTGTTCTGTTAGCTGTGACATCATCAGGGGAGGCAGATCATCCTCTATTACCATCTAACATAGAAAGTACTCCTGGGTCAATGTGAGCTTCTGTGCTTTCTGTGTCTCTGCTCTGTCTTCTCTAAGCCCCAGTGGGTCGAGGCAGATGAGCGTTCACACTGAGCCTGGTTCTGGTTCTGCTGGAGGTTCTCCTCCCTGTTAAAGGGGAGTTTTCCTCTCCACTGTCGCTTCATGCATGCTCAGTATGAGGGATTGCTGCAAAGCCTTCAGCAATGCAGACGACTGTCCACTGTGGCTCTACGCTCTTTCAGGAGGAGTGAATGCTGCTTGGAGAGACTTGATGCAACCTGCTGGGTTTCCTTAGAGAGGAAACTTTCTGACCAATCCATATCATCTGAATTTGACTTTGGAAAGAACCTTGAGATGACATGTTTCATGAATTGGCGCTATATAAATAAAATTGAATTGCAAGTTTATACATCATATTAAACAGAAAGAAAACAAGCTTTAAAAGACAAATATTAAATATCTGGGTATCACAATCATTAAAGGCCAAAGTCTAAGATCCTTAGAAAATTTTAACCCAGTTATTAAAATAGTTGAGCAAAGAAAAAAAACCTGTGGCTTATCTAGACTGGTGCATCTTGCTCTTGCACTTGATCTTCCCAAACAAGTTTATGTTGACTATGGCAGCCATTTTTTGAGTAAGAAAACAAATCTTTAAGAAACATTATCTTAAGAGATATTGCCTTTTCACCTCCATGTGTATTCTACTGGTCTAACGTTTTTGTAAATATTAACTGGAACTGGACTTAGTTGCTACTAAAGAAACATTTAATAACCAATAAAATTAGAGATATCTCGTTTGAAATGATCACAAATGTTACACAGTTAAAACTTTCTTGATAACAATAAATAAATATAAATGAGACTTGGATCCTTTATGTGCTTTTTGTAAAATTGATAAAGAAAGCATTTATCTCTGTTGGGACTGTTGCTACACTTGAATCTTTTGGAAAACTATGAGAAATTTCTTCTGCAGAAGAAATTTCAACGTCACTTTTACAAATAAGAAAGGTTTGTTTGGAATGGCACAAACTTTATTAGTGCAGACCTTTTTTATGTTTTCAATTTTTTTACTATGCATGGTAAATATATTCACACCTCGTAAAGCTACGGTTGGTAATTCTGTTCAGAAGCACTTTCTGCTATATTGGGTGAAATGGTCCTTCCAACCTGACTGTAGTCAATATATTATATATTCAGAAAAGTTGGGGAAAATGAGATCTCTGTGGGAGCTGCAGGCCTGTAAAAACTCTGACCAATCCCTGCTGTTCGGTCCAAAGGGCAGAGATTGGTCAGAGTTTTGGTCCTGCTCTCACCCCCCTCTGTCCTTTGAGCTCCATGGGGAATCACCTTTTCTATTGGTTGTTCTACATGCCAATAATTTTGACGCACTCACGTAACACCGGTGTGCGTGCTCATTTCTTGTTAGTTTCTGCTTGTCACTACTCGATCTGTACCGGTAGCACGATCCGTTCCATCAGCTCATTTGCGCACGCGCGACCAGAATAACTTCCTGGTCGCTAAGAAAATATTGTAATTACGCAACGGAAAATACTTATTTCGATACTTAAATCATTATATAACGCTAAACTATATCGTATAGAAAATATTGAAGACCTTTCTGGAAGAAATTGATGAGTTTTACATTTTCTCCATTGTATTGCTTGACGTCATCATCGGATATGCTCAGAAGTCCGGGAATATATCATTGCGTAACGTTTATCTGTAATGTCTGAATGCACTCTATTAGCTTTGTTATTTGTTCAAACAGGACTGGAAAAAAATATTTTCATCCTTAATAATAAGGTGAATTTTGTTATACAATTAATCTTGTACTAAAAATTTTTTTTATTAGATAGTTAAAATTATCGATTGAGATTTTAGCGCCCTCTGGTGTACACATCAGAAACAAGAGAAGACCTCGTCATTATAGTAGCCACATTGTTTCTTTTCTTTCTTTTTTTTTTTTTTTTTTTTTTTACAAAAACCGAACAGGGAATAGAACAAACACATAACAAAACCAAGGCATACATTATTAAAAAAAATTAAGTACAAAATACACAAATATATATGCAAATCAAATAAATGATAAAGAAACCTGAAGAATATTTAAAATCAAATACGTTTCTTTACTCCTATAGCAGGGTTTTGATGTAGTTACTTTAAAGGTATACTCACTGAGCTATATAATACAATATATAATATATAATATATAAGCTATATAATATATATATAATATTATATAGCTCAGTGGGTATACTATGCAACCGGGGTTGATTTTCCAGCGAGGCTCCCCCCAGAGGGCGAAAGTAAAAGTGCACTGTCGTAAAGATGCTCAGCTGTTCTGGTTTGTTCGTCAAGCCAGGCGCGGTTGTTTTGAGCTTAGCAGACAGGCGAACACAGCGAAAAGTGGAAAAAACGGCAGTACAAACAATGACTAACACAGTGAAGGTATGAACATCAAGCTTCCCGCAGCGCTATCTTGGCGAGGCGGCCGCCGCCGCCGACTCGCCAGTTTTATTATTATTATTATTATTATTATTATTATTATTATTATTATTATTATTATTATTATTTTATGTTGGCGAGACGCTACCGCCACCGCCTCGCCAAGCCGCAGCCGCCGCCGCCGCCTCGCCGCGGTAGCGTCTCGCCAACATAAAAACCCCCAAATAATATTAATAATAATAATAATAATAAAACTCGATATGCTTGCATGTTTATTTGACGTTAACACGCGGTTCTTTGTTGTTGCTTTCGCGCGTGCATATAGTGAATGGCAGGGCAAAAACACATGGAGTTCTCGCCGTTAAGCAAGACTTCTGTGTGTGCGGGCCGAGAGCTCTTGCAATTGCAAGTGCGGTATTTCCCCCACAGACCCCCAGGGCGGCCGAGAAAACCTTTATTCTCGGCCGCCCTGTTGTAGTTTTTTATTCAAAAAACTACAACCTTCGAGCACCTGTTTGATTTTAACGTTATATTTGTTTTTTTATTGTCAATAGATAATGTATTTATGTATATACTGTTTTTTCTTATTGTTTCTGTTTTCTTATGTTCTCTTTTTGTATGTTATACTTTAAAATAAAGTTTTTAAAATGTCAACTTGTTTAGTTTTGCAATTTTTGTCTTAAAAACGTCTCAGTGCTGCCCTCTTAAGGATGAACAGTGGCTACTGCAGCTGAATTTTCTTCTTAGATCAAATGGTACATGCTTTTGCACCTCGGAGGTAATGTTAGATTCGGTTACCCTGAACGTGGCAGCGCCGTGGTCCTACTGTACTGCACTTTTGCAGCTGATCGCAGCACCTCTAGTCCCAGATGCTCACCGCTTCTCTAAAATACTGGCTGTTCTATTTTTGCTGCTCGCCACACCAACTCCACGTGAATCTGGAGCAGAGCGGGTTCAGGCAGGATGTCAGTTGATGAAAAGCAATGTGGATCCGGTCGAGTTTACGAAAAAGACTACATATGCAGACTTTGGATTGCGTTTTTTAATTTTTTTATTGTGGCACTACAGCTCAAGTGTGAGCCGCCAGAATTGACAAAGACTCCTGGATAGGTTTTAACATGTTTTGAGAAAGAACTGAGCAAAAGTCTAGTTGCCTACGATTTAAGCCTGCTTGCTGTTGCGATGACCCGGATAACTGAGAATTTGCACAGGTGTTTACACGTGTCCTCTGTGATCTTTATGTGGGTTGGTAGGGGACACGCCATGTAGAGTGGGCTTGTTAGAAAGGAAGAGTCTGAGGACGGTACTAGCACCCACAACTAAGCCAATATTTGCCTCAGCATGAATGCCGCACCGGTCGACGCCATCTTTGTTGTTTTTTGTGAGTGAGGCACATGTGGGTTACAGACAGAGGTGAAGCTATCACGTCATTGTTTAAGAAAAGATGTGCCGCGCATGTACACTGCCATTTTGAAATGTATCCTCTCTGGGACCCGGTCTCCATAAAAGTCGCATCCATGTGGACACACAGCCTAAACGACAAAATACCTTTATGGATACATTTAATCTCATCTGAACCTGACCAGTTATGTTCTACCCTCCAGCACTTCTCTAGATTCTTTGATCAGCATGTCTTTGAGCGCATTCTTCACCAAACTGATTTGTACTCATGTCGGGGTAATTGGAAGAAGCATCAATACCAATATAACTCAATTTATAAGAAAATGGTGCCTTATAAAGCCAAAGAGGCTTAAAGTGTGAGGCAACATCCAACAAGCACACCTATGAAATGTAGCTTTAAAATCGGTGAGCAGGGGTGTCTGGCTTTGTGCATGACTTCATGCTGAGCACTGGGAGGTCTACGTTTAATTGAGTGCTACCATATGACAAAGAGTTAGGGCTGGGAGGTAATGCTGTCCTACAGTTGTGCAGAACCGTCAGATGCAACCCCTCAGATTGCACCGTCTACCTCGCATACCTAAGGGAATTTTTATTGATTTACAGAAGGCATTTGACACTATTGATCACAGTTTACTATTAAAAAAGCTGGAAAGGTATGGCATCAGAGGGTTACCTAACGAGTGGTTGCAGAGCTATTTGGAGGATAGAAAGCAAATTTTACAGTTTGGACAACATAAATCTTGGCTCAGGGGCATAACATGTGGAGTACCGCAGGGCTCCATTTTGGGTCCAACTTTATTTATTATGTATATAAACGATATTTGCAATGTGTCTTCTGTTATGAAGTTTGTACTTTTTGCTGATGATACTAGTATTGTATGCACTGGAGACAACTTGGAGCAACTTTTAGCGCAAGTAACAATCGAAATGCACAAGTTAAAGAAATGGTTCAACAACAATAAATTATCATTAAATTTGAAAAAGACTAAACTAATGTTATTTGGCAAACGGAAAACTAATGTCCCAATTGAAATTATTATTGATCATGTAAGCATAGAGAGGGTTAAACAAAATACTTTTTTGGGTGTGATTATAGATGAGACATTGTCCTGGAAAGATCACATTAATTATTTGCGCACAAAAGTTGCAAAATGTGTGGGAGTGATGAACAGAGTACGTCACTTCCTCAGTCAAAATGCATTGTTCCTTGTGTATCATTCACTTGTTATGTCATATCTGAATTGTTGTATCGAAGTTTGAGGAAACAACTTTAAGACCAATCTTCAGCCCCTGGTTACACTACAAAAAAGAGCTATTCGAATCGTTCATAAAGTAAATTATTTACATCCCACTAATTTATTGTTTCTAAAATCTTCCAATTTAAAATTGTTTGATCTTGTAAATTTAAGGACTGCGCAAATAATGTTCAGAGCGTCAACTGGCTCTCTTTCAGAAAATGTCTTAAAACTCTTTCAGGAGCGGGAGGCACTTCGCACTTATAATCTTAGAGGCGAAAAGAAATTATACCAACCAAAAGTAAGAACTACATTGAAATCAATGTGCATCTCAAGTCGTGGTGTCACCCTCTGGAACAAAAGTGTTGTGAAAACAAAAGTCTTTTTAAAAAAATATTTAAGCGGGATGTCCTGAGAAAATACCTGGAAGAGAGTGAGTGATGTTCTATAAAGGTGGTGTGGTGTAGGGAAGGGGATCGTTGGGCCAGTGTGTTGTCTTGTATGCATGAGTGTGGATGTGTCGTCTGTCTTGTCTTTGTCTTGTCGTTTGCAGGTCTTGGGAGTGTCCCTGGGATGAGCGGGAGGGGATTGGACATGTATAAGCTTTTTCTTCTTCCATCCCCCTTTCAAGCCATGCATTTGTATTGTTTAACAGTATATGTATTGTAAAATGTGAGCGGGTTTGAAATAAACTTTTGAAATGAAATGAAGGTTGATTACTCATCTAAAAGTGTAGAAAAAACTGGATGATTGGTTGCAAATTGGAAGACAATAAAGTTCTTCTCAAATGACAAAGATGCAGCTCTCAGCATGGACAACAATTCAGAGCCTGTTGTCAAATGGACAGATACCAAAACTGTCTCTGGTGAGCTTGCTTGTCTCTGTTGATCCTATCGGCCAAAGGGGCCGGAAGACTGTGTCAGTGAGCACCACTCACATGGGAGGAGTGGATTTGTCACACTCTGGCAAAGTCACACCTCTGGTACCTGACCCTATTTAGGCAGATAGGGGACATTCCTGTCAACAAGGCATGCCTTCTCCACCTCTGTGGTGCCGCAGCACTGGATCAGAAATGCCAGGGTCTGAAGAACTTTAGGCTAGATGTTGCCAGAGGTCTCATCTATCCTGAAAAGTGGTCCAGACGATTCCCCTCTACAGGATTGGGACATCCACCAACAGGATCCATCAAGCAGCCTGAAGTCTTTAGGGGTCTGGGTGATATGCGACACGCTGAGATTGGCCACGTCCATGTCCTGTCAGTAGAGGAACAATGCAGGATATGAATGTATGTTGAGACCTCAATTATGTGCCAGAAGTGCAAAGTGAGGCTTTGCATTGTTACTGGCATAAACGCTCGCTAGTGTTTCCTCAGTTTTCATTGACCCAGTGGAGATGTTAGTAGCTGATGAACCTCATTCAGAGAGAAATGAGGAGGAATTTGGATGACTGCAAGTTTACTTTTGATATAAATGTTGTTTTTTGGTTCAAAGATAGCAGTTCAAGCACGTTTAGCTTTCAAAATAAGTTGCTCGTTTTTGTCCCAATTAAAATTTTCTCACTTTGTCCCACTTTTTAACAACAACAAAAAACATAATGCAAAACTAATGCATTGTTTAGAATATTTTACCATTTGTAATGACAACTATGTCAAACTGTTATTTTCTTAAATCCCTAAATGTGCAATGTATTCTGAGAGATACAAACTGTAAATTAGAAAATAAAGGTCCAGTTAAAAGAAAAAAAAATATTGTGTGTCGTTTTAGCCTGGAAACTTCAGGAACTGGTTGTAAAAATGTATTTATATGTGTGCGTTTAAGGGTTGATGCTTTCAGGAAAGGGTGACTGGACACAAACATTGAGAAGCTCCTCCCACACACAAAGAGAGAAAAACAAGAAACTACATGAAGTCTAAAAGACTCAGAGAGAAGAACAGTTGCAGAAAGACAAACTGGAGCTGGGAGACACAAACTGGGACAGACCGAGACTGACAGAGGAGGCTGTGGAAAATGTCCTGGTTTGACTTTTGGAGCAGCAGGATGCAGCGAGCAGAACATAAGAGAACTGCAATGTTAAACCCCTCACAGAGGTGAGTCTGTCTGCAGAAACCTCCTTTGCTCTGTTCTGTTCTGTTCCGACATGAAATTCTGACCTTTAGGAGGATTTCATTCTGTGTTCTTTGCGATATTGCTGGTTCTAATCTGTTTTGCTCAGACCAATTGCTTCAGCATGTGGGCTTTGGAGTTGGAGTTACTCCTCCCAGATCCTCTGCCTGCAGAGGGGCTTCACTGTGGGGTCCTAGTTAACGACCACTGCACATACAAAGAGCTCCACCTTCCCATGCGAAGGCCCATTGGAATGTAAACCAGTTACACTCAGAAAGAAAAGTGTAGTTTTAAATTACTAAGTGTGAAATAGATCAAATCTAAAATCCTGGAGGACCAAGAAACTGATCTGTTTTCAGAACTGTTTAAAACAGGACGGGCCAAATCAAGAAATCTGTGTCAATGGACAATTATCAAATTTAATAGATGTTGTGGAGATTGTCCCTACTGACCTTTGTTGAGCAATCGGCTCTGAAGCCTGTTTGTGAAGCAGCTTCTTTGTCCGTGGAGAGCAGGAAGAGGAGAGAGTGTCCTGGAGGTTGATTAGATTAGTTCAGCTAAATGCTCTGAAGGCTCAGAGAATCCAGAATATTCACGTCCGGCAGAAATAAACTGTCAGAGGTGCATTGGTAGAGGGTGATCAGACCCGCAGACTGTTTTCCTTGTTTCAGCGTCTGTTGTTGACCTTCTGTCATGGAGCCCAGAACCAGTCATGGTGGAGGTTTCATTCAGCTTGTTACTCAGATTGACCAGAATACATTGATCCAACACAGAAACCCTTCAGAGAACAAGAAACACTTTCAATGTAAACGCAAAACACAGTGCACACAGTCTAGTTAAAAAGAAACATGTCAATGCATGACAAAGCTGAACTAGTACAAGGAAGGGTTAGCATGCTGCTGGTCTAAACCTGCGCCCCTTTTTCAACTCATTGGTGTTTTGTTTTATGTCTGACTGATGTCAACATTACAGTGAGCTGACATTCAGCCCGTAGCATAAATCTCAGTGTTCAATCCAACCAGAGGTCTAACTACTTGGGCAATGAAGGAGAAACTACTGTTAAATACACTGCAAAAACAGAACTTGAAATAAGTAAAAGGTTCTTAAACTTAGTGTATTTGTCCTTGTTTTGAGCAGGTAAATAAGACTATTTGCCAATGGAATAAGATTTTTGCACTTAAAAAAGGAACAATTCATCTCCATCACCTTATTTCAAGTGCAGGATGTCTAATTATCTCGTTTTAGGGGTCAAAATACTCATTCCATTGGCAAATAATCTTATTTACCTGCTCATATCAAGGACAAATACACTAAGTTTAAGAACATTTTACTTATTTTTAGATCCGTTTTTGCAGTGTAATCAGTTGCTCGCTCTATTTAGTTTCCGATGATTTGAAAGTGTTTTCATAATTAGATTCATAATCATATGTAAGTTGTGTCAAGTTAACGGTTGTTTAGCGGGGTAGCTTAGCATATTGTATTGAGGTAAGTAGGGTTCGTTACCATAGCTTTAGACTGCAGTTTTGGTTTCCCACACTTCTACAGTCTGTGCCTCTATATGCCCAACCTCTATCCCAAGGGATAAAAACTCCAGACACACCCCTGGTTTCTATGAGAAAAGAACCCAACACAGAACTGGAAGAATTAAATTCACATTGATAAAAACCAACAAATATTGCACTCCATTTACTTGGAAGTGCGGTGGTGGCGCAGGGGTAAGGTGCACGGCCCACAATGTGTTTTAAGGTCACATTTTATTGCTAAATCTTTGTCTTCTTTGAAGCCGTGCTGAACTGCTCAACTGTCGGTGGCAATTCCTTATTGCCACTACTGTTCAAATTATGCTATTGAGAATAACGCTGTTCTATGCATTATTTTGTGCATCTAAACAGCGCTGAAACATTCACGTCTTATGAACACCGAAATGTAGTATGAGTACGTCTGACTAAATGTTATATAAATAACAGAGAACTGCTAAAAACAGTCAAAGTATAAAGTTTTACTCAACGTTGCTGTGAGTGGCGGCCACCTTATTGCCCCTACTTTCCGACTTGTAATTTTGACTTTAGGGGCCGTTCCAGCTGAAATGTTCTTCCCTGAGGTTGGAAATTTTTATTTCTAAGGACAAATAGAACTCACCATAAAGCTATAACTAAGCACAGATAACAAATGCTTTTATACAATACCCAACATCACAATTGTAAGACTAAAATAAAGCTAAAAATGTAAGAATCTATGACATTATTGAACTGGCCCTCAATACAGGTTCAAAGGACAAAACAAACAACCAAAATCAAGATAAAAATGCAAGTGAAACACATGGATCAGTGGGAAAATGGCCAAACAGAACATGAACAGACATAGAAATCCTCTAACAAACTACCACAGCGTAACACCTGGAGTGCTATACATCATGACGTGAGCAGTAAGTAATGGGAGTGTCAGCAGCTCCACGCATCATAATTTCCTTTTTCTTAAGAGCAAAATTATGCTGACACTCAAAGGTGAGGAGGATGCCACCTGGTGTTGCTGCTTTATTTAACGTGAACCAAATTAACAGTCATTGCTTTGTAATACCTGCACAGAAACCAGTTACACGGCAACCATGAAGTTCGAGCGGAGCTACGGAACGAGACAATGACGTCTCTGCTGCCCCCTGTTGGTAAGGAGGTCTTCAGACGCTTCACACCAGCCTCACTGGAAGAGAGCAAACAAGAACAAGAAGCTGAGAAGGACAAAAAGGTAAAGGTGCACATTCAGTCAATCCAGTGAGACGCGTTACAACTTTCACTTACTGCACCTGAATTTATCCTAGAAACCAGAAAAGGACAAGCCCAAACCAGCCAATCACCTAAAGGCAGGGAGACCCCTCCCTTTTATTTATGGGGACCCACCCCCCGAGCTTCTCAGCACCCCTCTGGAGGATCTGGATCCCTTCTACCATTCTCAGAAGGTTAGTCTCATTTCTCCTGTCAGCAGGTAAACTACGGTGTTAGATAATGTTCTGGGCCCCGAAAATCTGAAGTATTGTGTAATTACAGTTTTTCTCCATTGGTTTGAATACTTTCTTGAAACAGCAGTTCCATTCTCCAAATAACTTGGAGAAACCTCCAAACCACTTGGCAATTCAAATTAAAAAATACTTGATTTATCCCAAAGGGAAATTAAATGTTTATGTAACTTATTTTGTCAAGGAGTTATTCTAGATGGTGATGGCAGTGGGCTGAAAAGATCTTCTGTTTTACAACCAATCTGACCAAGCCAATGACTGAAGAGACTCTGTTTTCCAATGATAGTTTAATGAAGAGGATGTTCAGGATTGTCAAGTGTCTCAATGCATCTGTACAAATGATGAAGTGCAAATAGCCTAATGTTTGCACATTTTTCAAATGAATAGATCTTGGTGACCTAACCTGATTAGATGATTCTCAATCTAATGGCTCTTCTCTCCTATATATCTGATATGTCAGCAGAATATCATTGTATAATTTATCACATGCTGTTGAATTGTCAAAATTAGTCAAGGACATAATACCATGAATACTATTTATGTCTCTTGAACATTTCAAGATTCATGACAGTAATTGACTGTGAGGGGAAACTTAAACTATATGAAGGAGGAGTTTCACGCATCTCGATGATCAATCAAACGGTATGTGCATTTACTTACCTGACAGGTGCCATCCATGACTGTGAGTGCTGCCAAACATGTAGGCCTATAAATAGAGCTTGACCAAGACCAGTACAAGTTCTGAACATGGAGGCACCAGGGCAAGTAAATGAACAAGGGCAACACCCTGCTCACAGGAAGATGAAGAAGAAGAAGAGGAGTGAGGGTGCAAGATGATGGGATTGGAGGAAGAAGCCAAGGAGCACGAAGACACCCGGCTGTCCCGGAGAACATTTGTCCCTCAATCATAGACCATGTTGTCAACCATCGCCTTCCGACGGCAGACGAAGGTCGCCGGGTGCAGCCCGATGTGCCTTTCTTTACAGTCTCCTCCATCATCCAAACCTTTTGAAGGGAAACATGTATGTACAGTACTCAGTCAATGATGGAGTAGTATGCTGTGTAGGACAGGGCACTGTGCATAAACCAAGAAATGTAGGGCCTGGTTCTCTACTCATCCAAGAATAGCCATGTAGTTACTACCACCTTACACTTCTTCCCTGAATCCTTTTGAAGAGTATTTCTCTGCTTGGAGGTAGAGAGGATATGGACATTGGGCTCGAGATCAAAGTTCCCTGCTCCAAGCAATGGATGCTGCGTGTGGAGACATTACAGAAGATCAGTTTAGGGGATGGTTGCGGCATGCACATTATTTCTTCCCTCGCGCATTACAAAGGAGAATATGCGTTGTGATGTGAATGAGAATCTGTGACCAGACAGACAGCAGCATGTGAAACAAAAAAACAAAATAAACAAAATGACAATTAAAGATAGTTGAAAAACATCATCAGAATGATTCAGTGAATACTGGTTCACTGCAGATCTAAGTTAGAGAACCATAGTTCACCTTAAAGAAAGTGGAATGAGTTTAAATAAGCTTGACTAATTTAGAACAACATTTGGTATGTGTTTCAACACATTCACAATGCAAATTCCAAGTTAAACAAAAAATTATTTGAGAAAATAACATTTTAAAGAATGAATAACACTGTGAATGGACGATGTTTGGGCACATCCTGTGGTCAATGTTTACATTAGCTTGGGTTTAATTCTAATGTTACACAAACACCACTAAATCGACATTAATGTTCCCTATTTATGCTGCAACGCTATGTTTAAAAATAAACCGAAGTTGTGTTTACTAAGGCCGTAGCCATAAGTTATCCAGAAGCTAGTAGCGGCTAATGCTAGTGGATATTCTGTGCTAATTTAAAAGACTTTTAAATTCTATTTGGTCGGGATGAGCAGACCGGACAACACAAACATTGGTATCCCAGCGGTGTATAACCCTTATGGAAATAAAGTTTGTTATAACCGTATAAACATACTCAAACACATCAGCAAAGCTTTGTTTCCAGAATGCTAGCAGAAGCTAGCCTATAAGTTCCAGGACTTTTTCTTACAAAGTCAAACCATATAACAAACGGATTTAAAGGGACAGTGTGTATTAAGATTTACTACCATCTAGTAGTGCACTTAATGAGATACAAATGACCAGTTAAGTGCAAAATAACTACTATGGAAGCTACAGAGTGTCATAAATGTGACAATGGACAGTCAGAATACGGCTGAAAGCACGGACAGTCTCCTGCTGATATGACTTCAGTGAATAACAGCAGCAACTGAAAACGGTTGCAACGGAGCTCATCAAATATTAGCTAATTAACAAACTTGCCATCTATGCTGGGAGGACAGTTGCTGGACCACACTGCCTTTTTCTAACATACCGGCAAAATAAACTTCACTGTTATATTGAATTAACTTACCTGTCCAGCAGAAAGCTGCAACCTCCATATCCGTTTTGAATTCCCACTCCCCCATGAACTGTCCCCGCTCCACCCGGTAAAAGCTATGCTAATATACACTCTCATTTGTCCATGATTATTACTTATTTTTCTTTTCTTGGTTACTTTCTTTTACGTCTCGTTGCGCAAAGAGTACGGATGGTCTTCCATTTCAACAGAAAACTGCAAATAGAATGGTCTACTTTCGTCTTTGCTTGTTCTATGCTCCTCTTCCGCTGACATATTCCGCTTCTGCTGTATATGAACACATCTTCATATACAGGTAAACGTATAAGACTTACAGTTTTGTTCCCTTTCAGCTACTGTAATCAAAAATGGCGAAGCAACATGACGTCTTTCGTTGGGTGCAGCGCCACCTATGTATTTCTAAACTACTCATTCTAAGTTATGAGAATGCTTTTGGTGCGATTGTTATTAGACTTTTGTGGAATATGAATTTATGAAAGCAATTCTTGATTTTTGCTAGTAAAAAAAACAGTTACTCAATGTCCCTTTAAGGCTCAGCAGAAAGCGTGGCTAGGACAGACCATAAAATAAAAGGGTTTAGTGTGTAATAAGTTTCCAGATCTGTTTCTTGGTGGTTTAACAGTTTTTTAGTTTTATAGGAATTAGAGAGTTTTCTCACCTCAAACCATGCATACTGCTCAGTGATATTTTGAGTTGGATCTACCTGACTTTTCAGTTTGATGCAGTCAGCAGTCTGCTTTTATGATTTTCTTCTACTATACTGATAATTACAGTCCTAGAGCTAGAGGCTGTGATCTCTGGAGAACCTGTTTACCCTGTTTGGTCGGCTGTTTTAATGTTCAGCCAAAGCAGTTCCAACAGTGTCAATTTGCTGAACGTTGTTAAGGAGCTTGGTTGTTGGTGTTGTTAGTGAACCGTTAATGGTCTCTAATGGTGCATTACTAGAACGACTCAGCAAACTGAACTAAATTCTGGCAGTGCTCCTCCTGCTCCTCCTTGCACAAAGGCAGAGGTGGCGGTCCATGCGGGGTTGTTGCCCTCCTTTGGCCTCCTCCACTGAACTGTCTCCTGGTAGCGCCTCCATGCTCTGGACACTACGCTGTTAGACACAACAAACCTTCTGGCCACAGCTGGCATTGATGTGCCGTCCTGGATAAGTTGCACTACCTGAGCCACTTGTGTGGGTTGTAGACTCCGTCTCATGCTACCACTAGAGCCAAAGCACCGCCACCATTCAAAAGTGACAAAACATCAGCCAAAAAGCACAGGAACAGGGAAGTGGTCTGTGGTCACCACCTGCTGCCCATGTCCTCACTAAGACTAAGAAAGTAGAGCACATAACCCCAGTTCTAAAGTCATTACGCTGGCTCCCTGTATTTCAGAGAATAGACTTTAAAATACTTCTGTTAGTCTATAAATCCCTAAATGGCTTAGCACCTAAATACATCACAGACTTGTTATCAGTGTATGAACTTTCCAGACCACTAAGGTCTTCTGGCTCCAGCCTACTCTGCATACCGAGAACCAGAACTAAACAAGGAGAAGCAGCATTTAGTTCCTATGCTCCGCTTATCTGGAACAAACTTCCAGAAAATTGTAAAGGTGCGGAAAGCCTGAGTTCCTTTAAATCAAGATTAAAAACACATTTGTTTAAGATTGCCTTCAACTGTTCTAGTTAACTGAATCACCACTTTTTTGTTCTTTTTTCTATCTACATTTTATTCCTCCTTGCTTTTATTCTGTTTTATTTTTCTATATTTTAATCATGTAAAGCACTTTGCATTGTCTTTGTACTGAATTGTGCTATATAAATAAATTTGCCTTGCCTTGCCTTGCCTTGCCTTGCAGAACCACTCCTTTATTGTCTGACCCCTCGCCTGAGACTATTGGCCATTATACTCTATCAGGAAATAAAGCTCCTGACAAAATAACGCACAGGATCATGGGTGGCAATTCAACAGAGGGTAAAATAAAACTTATGTTAGTAATGGCAGTGTGTTAAATTTAAACTGTCTGACCTTGTTCTCTGCAGACCTTCGTCGTGCTCTGTACACCAAAGATCATCCACAGGTTTAATGCTGAGTCCGCCTGCTACCTGCTCAGTCCGTTCAACCGTCTGAGGACCTCCGCCATCAAGATCCTCCTCCACCAATATCCTTCACACCCATACTTGTTTGTTAGGGGTTTTTCTGCTGGATTTTATTTATTTTTTGTTAATATTTCTTGAGGTTTCCCAAGTTGATTTTGTGCTGATGTTTCTTTGTGGGCTTTTGTTCCAGTAATGCATGTTTTTTTTGCTGGATCTTTATGTTTTTGTGTTGTTTTCTGCTTGTACTGGGTAGTTTTCATGTGTTTTTTGTGTGTTTGTTATTTTTTGGAGACATGTTTCATTTTTTCTGAACAGTAGACACATTGTTCAGTGTGATCCTCATCCTGACGATTTTAACCAACTGTATATTCATGACGTTCAGCGATTCATTGCTGACCAGAAGTGTGGAGTGAGTACACAATGGCACAAACACAAGCCTAACACACATACACCAACACATATATCTGAGTGGCTGCTCTCCCTGAACCACAGCGATACACGATAAAAGGAAAAAACAGTAGTTCACCCATATTAAGTGAAGCCTGTCAGATCATAACCTATTTAAAAGTTGTTGTTCTGCTTAAAAGTGTTGGAATACGTACTTCAGATGCCATCCATCCATCCATCCATTTTCCAAACCGCTTATCCCTCATGGGGTCGCGGGGTTGCTGGTGCCTATCTCCAGCGTTCACTGGGCGAGAGGCGGGGTACACCCTGGACAGGTCGCCAGTCTGTCGCAGGGCAACACAGAGAGACAAACAGGACAAACAACCATTCACACACACTCACACCTAAGGACAATTTAGGGAAGCCAATTAACCTGACAGTCATGTTTTTGGACTGTGGGAGGAAGCCGGAGTACCCGGAGAGAACCCACGCATGCACAGGGAGAACATGCAAACTCCATGCAGAAAGACCCAGGGGTGTACTCGAACCCAGGACCTTCTTGCTGCAAGGCAACAGTGCTACCCACTGCGCCACTGTGCAGCCTACTTCAGATGCAAATTACTAAAAAAATGTATCTGAATTATTCAAAGGAAAAAATAAAATAATCTGGAACAGTCATGGCCTAATAATAGGGAGCACCAGGGCCCCATCAAAAATGCAGGAACATGTGTAGGCACAGTAAACATAAATAAAATAAAAGCAATATTAATCATATTTGTTCTTTTATAAAATATATCTGGCATTTGATTTTTCAGCTTTTCCATTCCAATTGGGTTAATTTTAGGTTGTCTTAATGTTTTAATGTTTTGGGTTGCTGTCCAGATGAGTGTGTATAACTATTTTTAAATTTTTGGCTTGCATGTGATGTCATGATTGTCTCTAATTGGGTATTACTTATAGTTTTTTCATGGTGCACAAGTCTGCACTCGTTACCAATCAGCGCTTTTTGTGTCCTTCTTCATTCAATTAGATTTTTAATCCTTCATGCTTGTAAATCACAGTCACAGCCCAGTTTAGATGCATGAATGTCACTCAAACATGATGGAAAAGGAAGAGTCAGAAAACAACAACAAGACAAGAGAGAATGGTGGCCGTGAAAGAAACCTTGGATTTATTTAATGAATTATAATTTCTCAAGGCTTTTACTGGAAGAAAATAACAACTACAGGAATTTGAACTTGACCAACCATGTTTAAAAATCCAGCAGCAGGGAAGTGACCATAGGTGGATTATTGTTCATGTTTATTGTTATGTTGCAATCCATCCTCTCCAGGGCAGCCTATTTATCACCCCCATTATTATCAGCTGCCACTGATCTGGAAAGAGCTAAATAGTTTAACACATAAAGAACAAATTGTAAAAGTTAAATCACAGTTGGCAAATTACTAGCAGATTTAAAGGTAGAGTCTGTGATTTTACCAGAAGTTTCCCCAAGTCCCCTTTTGAATAACTGCACATGCGAAAGACCGTCTTCTCTTCTGTTCCGCTCCTTAGGGGGATCATGCAAAGAAATCTACCAAATCCATACTGGTCATTTTTATTTCTTTCGGAGGCCTTCCTCTTCCTCTCTTAAACTTGTATGCAGTTCACTTCTTGCGACTCTCAGCCATGTTCATAGTATGCGTGAGAGCAGCGGAGCTAAAATGAACGCCAAAGCTAACCTCAGAGCTAACCGCTAAGCTAACTAGATATACTCTCAGGCATTACATGAGAACGTCAGAATGATTGCCATGTGGGACAACCAATAGATACGGTGATTCCCCAAGAACTTGAGGGACAGATGGGGGTGAGAGCAAGAGGAAAACTCTGACCGATTCCTGCTCTTTGGTGCAAAGGGCAGGAATCGGTCAGAGTTTTTACAGGCCTGCAGCTTCCACAGAAATTAATTTTTTTAAGTCCTTTTTCTGAATACATAAGGTATTGACTACTGTCCGGATGGAAGGACCATTTTACCCAGCATAACAAAAAGTGTTTCTGAACAGGATAACAAACTGTAGTTTTTAATTGCTTCTTTGTATATTATGTTGAAGTTCTGGCTGGGAAGCTGTTCCCTCATATATGCTGTAATTCTTTGTGACATTCATTCCTTTAGGATCAGAAAAATGGTGGAATTTGTGTATTAAAGTTATAAACAGTTTCAACAAACACATATCTAGGGATATTTATGGCTTAGATTCTACATCATATTCTATAGATGTTTTACATCCACTTTGTGTTGACAGGTATGTGTTCTTGATCATCTACACCTTTGAGGTCCTCGTGAAGCTTTTGTCCAGGGGAGTCTGCTGTGGACAATTCACCTTCCTCAGAGATCCCTGGAACTGGTTGGATGTCCTCAACATCACTGCGTAAAGAACCCCTCCCCACAATAAAAAAATAAAATGCAAAAACACTCTTAATGCATAAACCTTATACACACCTAATAAAGTAACAGCTAAAACACACCAAATACATTTAGCTTGCACACCTGAAAGATATCAGATAAATATCTCAGACATAAACCTGACTGGTTTGCCTGATACACACTCCTGATATTTAGTTCTGAATAAAAAAAAGGCGTGTAATCATAAAGGGAAATCACATTTTGCATCTAAAATTATTCCCGTTACTTCATAAAGTCGTAGATGGTGATGGCTACAGACAGGAAGGATCCTCTGGTACAATCTCTGCTACAGTTTTTGCATTTCAGTTTTGTAAACAGCAAGCTCACGGTAGTTTAATGATACTCTTCATTTTATGAAGCATCCTTTGCACAATCATCTGCAGATTGTCCAGAGTAGTTCCCCTACAGGAGCTGGCCTTTTAAATCAAAATGGCTGAAATGCTTCTACCATAATAGGGATGGCAGTGACAGTGGCAACCACACACAAGTATTACTGATGAGAAAAAGATTGTTTTCTCCACAGTAATTTTACACAAGATCTGTATAATCTTATATTTAATGACAACGGTTTCTGTTTTTTTCAGGTCTTTTACAACAATATGTGTTCCTCTGACTAAACTAGATGCTTTGAAAACAATTCCTCGTGTACTGAAGCTCTTCAGCTACACACCAGGTTAGTGTGTGCTTGGTTTTTGTCGTCTGTATAGGACCTTTTTTGGTTAAAAAAAATTACCTCATTAAACATGATAATTATGAGAACCAAAGCCTGGTGTTTATGTGATGAAAAGTGTTTTTAGGTTGGGATTTGGGCTAAACTGTGCAGTAAGATTAAGATAAAAAAACTAGTAATCCCTAATAACAGCACTTTTTGCATTCTATTTAATTTCATAGCAAGTAAAGCCACATATACCCAGTGACATTTGCTCAAAAACAGGTGCACCAAAATCACACTGGAAATTTGCAAACTGGATGTTCTTATTTTAAAAAGAAAACCCTATTGTAAGTAATGTTGGATTTACAATCAAATACCCATCCCTTTTCTACAAAACATCTGGCTAAGGTACTTTCTTTGTTCAGTTGAAATATTGCATGCTTTTTTTTATTGGTCAGCAAGAAAACACAACTTTGTAATTTTAAAGTTGTATATTACTGACCCGCCAGTACTTTTGCTTTGAAGATTTTGGTCAAAATGACAGAAAGTTTGGTCACCCCCGTCTCTGTTCCATTCAGTCAGAGTTAGTGTCAGTCAGCACGAGTCGCTACATTTTAGATTAGATTAGATTCAATTAGATTCAACTTTATTGTCATTACACAGGTACAGGTACAAGGCAACGAAATGCGGTTTAGGTCTAACCAGAAGTGCAATAGCAGCAAGTGCAGGATAAACAATGGTTCCATAAGTACAGGACATGGGTTATTACTGAATAAAATATAGAGATGGATACTATTATAAACAGAATTTTACTGATAGATTTGCCCTA
Organism: Fundulus heteroclitus; assembly: GCF_011125445.2. Classification (NCBI taxonomy): domain Eukaryota; kingdom Metazoa; phylum Chordata; class Actinopteri; order Cyprinodontiformes; family Fundulidae; genus Fundulus; species Fundulus heteroclitus. The sequence continues at coordinate 32,180,511 of NC_046362.1, read as the reverse complement.
TGAGTATAATATATAGATAACTAGTATTGTGAACTAAATTTACAGCTGGATATGTACCGAATGTAATATACAGGTGGATATTACTATGAATAGAGTTTTACAGATATGTACAATAGCATAATATACAGATGATTGTTATTATAATAGAGTTTACATGTACTATGCATATATGTACAGAAGGCTATTACTATAGGCAGAATTGTGAGCACGATATACAGGTAGCTGCTACTCTAAAATGAATAAATAAAGTTTGGACAGAAGCTATTTAAATTAAAGGGCAGTGGAAGGTAATTGCATATTACAGTTAAAGTACGGTATTGCAAATGTATATGTAAACAATTGGTACTGTGAATAAACAGTAAGCAGTGCAAATCAATATTCAGTCAAGGTGAGTAGCGCAAGATGCATGCAAACAGTTGTTGCAATAGTAACATTTGTCAGTATGAACCAGTATGTGTCTGTCAGTGTGTTGCCATGTAAAGCTGTGTCAATCTCAGTCAGTTTAATTCAGTCTGAGCCACCGTGTAGCAGTGTAAGCAAATTTAAGTTAGTGTCGGTGTCATTCAATTTGAGTCATCATGTTTCAGTGTGGGTCAGTATAAGTGTTAGTAGGTTTGGGTCAGTAATTGAGGGTGTAAGTCAGTTTTGAGTCAGAATCCATCAGTGGGAGCCAGTGTTTGTCAATGCCAGTATGTGTTAGAGCTTGTGTATTGTGATTCTGTTAGAGGTCAAATGTGTCAGTCTTAGAAAGTGTTATGCTCTACCCTCAGGTCTGAAGAAGACAACTGAAAGGCTTGTGAGATCATTGAAGGGGCTGGCTCACGTCCTGGTCCTGACTGCGTTCATCCTCAGTATCTTAGCTCTGATTGGCACAGAGTTTTTCATGGGTGTCCTCAGACATAAATGTGTCTCATTATTCTCGTTTCAAATAATGCATGAACCGACCACTCTGCCACCTGAGCACAACTTCACTGAAGCATCTATTGGCTATGGGTACTTTTACTACCAGGAATACATCAACAACCCAGGTATGAGGTTGATATCTGGAGTTCTCATGTGTTTTTACATGTTTTACAAAAGTTTCTGGGTCTATCGATGTGTTTTTATTATATCTTGGGTCCTTTGATTTCAGCTCATTGGACATTTCACTAATGAAACCTATATATGTCTGTGTCTGGCAGAAAACTTCTATGTCCGGAATCATGAGCCTCTGTTATGTGGGAACGCCTCAGATGCTGGGTATGTAAACGCCACAGCAGCTTCTTCAGAAGTCAACAGCAACAATGATAGCGTTTGATGATGTTTCCAGGGTCTGTCCCACGGACTTCACCTGTTTGAAGGCTGGGATGAGTCCAGACGACGGATACATCAACTTTGACATGTTTAGTATGTCTCTGCTGAGTGTGTTCAGACTGCTGACACAGGACTTGTGGGGACAACTGGTGCAGTTAGTAAGGACCAAGCTGGTCCCAGTGCTGAAACTGGGCCTGGTATATTTTTCTTCCTTTCTCTCTTATATTTATCCTCCTATCTCACCTGTATGCCTTCCCTGTCCCCCTCCTCAGACGTTGAGAGCAGCAGGTAAATCCTACCTTAGTGTCTTTGTGCTCATCCTCTTCCCTGGATGTTTCATGGTGGTCAGCCTCATTGTGGCAGCAGTTGCCAAAGAGCACGTGAAACAGGAAAAGGCCGAGGAAGCCGAGGCAAAAAGGGCAGAAGAAGAGTTTCGGCGGGTTGTGAAGGTGCTGAAAGCGAATGAGAAGAATGGGGTGAGTTCCTCTTTTTCGGTGGCAGTTCATGCCTGAATGGCTTCCTGGGCAATCCGCAACTACAATCCCCCAGTTAGGGTTGTAACAACAATAACATTTCAAACTTGGTTCAGCAATTAATACTCAGTACTTGATACTATTTTCTATCACACTGCAACATTTTCTCTAAGTAATGGCCTGCATTGTATAAGGCACAGAGTTCTTCTAATTGAGATCAAAAAATATGCCTAAGTAATATAAGAGCAAGATTTTCTTCTTATTTTTGCTTGTTTTTGCTTTTAAGAGGCTTCTGTGGGTTTTGATGGTTGCTGGGGAGGTCATGCAATCATTTGAATCAGGTGTGCTGCAACAGAGACGTGTCTAAAACATGCAGAACAGGGGTACTTCAGGACCAGGGTTGGGAACCGCTTTCTTAAACCATACAGCATTGCTGGTCTCACCACTGTCTTATTTCTTTTCATTCTTGCTGATTCTCTTTTATGACATAACACACCTGACTTCTTCACCTCTTTTCCACACTCACCGTTGCTCTGGACTGTTGACCCTGAGTACTTTAAATCCTCCACCTGCTTTATCTCTGCTCCCTGTATCCTCATTGTGTGTGAATACATTCACACACATGTATTCTGTCTTGATTTTCCTCCACCTGCTCTCACCACAGATCACAAGGTCATCTGCAAACATCTTAGTCCATGGAGATTCCTGTCTAACCTTATCCGTCAACCTGACCATTACCACATTGAATAAAAAGGAGCTCAGAGCAGATCCTTGATGCCTCTATCTTACATCTATCATACATGTCTTCGCAACCTGTTGTATGCTTTCTCTCAGTCGACAAAAACACAATGCAGATCCTTCTGGCCTTCTCTGTACTTCTCCATCAACATCCTCAGAGCAAACACTGCATCTGTAGTGTTTTTTATTGATGCAGCACTGCACACCTGGGAGGTACATCTTGATGAAGGAGCTCAGACAGACAGAACCCCATCATTGGGCTGTGAAGCTAATATTTAAATAGATAGCGTCATCTGAGAGGTTTAATACTTCACTGATGCAGATACGGGAGCTTTCATGGCCTTTTTAATTGCTCTCAAACTTGAGTGTCATAGCGTTATTAGCGCAGCTAGCATGTGGCATTCTTCATTTTTTTTCTCATAGGGAAAATACCGCCCGACCAACGCTGTTGTGTTTATCTTGTCAAAAATGTTTTTTTTTTTCTAGAAATACTCACCACTTTAGTTGAGTTTAAACTTCCGCTCAGCTCGTTGATTTAGTCAGGTGAGCGTTTGCAGGGATTGAGACTATGTTATTGCAGCTCTGCCAGCGGAGGAAGTTCAACAATTTGTAAAAATGTGAATGAGCCAGGTCATATCAATTTTGAGGCAAATGAGAATCTTTGAGTAATTCATTCTTTTTTAGCATTGATCATATCAAAAATATTGACTATTTTGACAACCATACCACCATCAACACAGTCAAAGTGATGGAAATCATCTACGTTTTCGGGCAGAATAAAATGATCCCCATACTTATCAAGCGGGAGGAACTATGCCTTCATTGAAAGCACGTGCATAAAAACAATAAAAATACTTAAGTGAGAGATAATTATATTTTTCAGCTGATGGTTATGCGCCTTCTCTTTCCAGTTTGGTCCTGGACTACTGCCAATATGTGACCCATACAAACAACCATGTGCTTCTTCTTACTAGGTTATTTAATTTTTCTGCTAAACTAATTAAATGGATGAAATATTATCTGAGCATTGGAAAAAAAGCTTCTATAATAGTTGATGGGAGTACCAGGTACGTTCTCTGATTTTAAATATGTTTATTAGTTTATGTTCTCTAATTTTAAGCATGTTTATTAATTATTCACCTAAAATTGTAAAACTAACATTACCAAACAAATCTATGCTGTAATGAATTGCTGTGGTGAATCCAAAGTTAAGCCAAACACGGAGCTGATGCTAAAAAAAAGGGTTTTTATTGAAAAAGATGACGGATCCTCCAGGGTGACAAAAAGGCTGGGACAGACTCAAAAAACAGGACAGATCATTCAGGATAACAGACATATAACATAAACAGAGGCTGCAAAGCTCTTACCACGAGGTAACGGACCGGGACGAGACGAGATATTCCGGCAACTAATCAAAACGAAGGCGTGTTTAAATAGGCAACAGAACAGGAGATCAGGGCGGGACTAATTAACAAAAACAGGTGGAGGTGATAAAGGGAGCAACAGACTGATAAACAAAAACTTAAGGTAAGAAATGAGACTAAACAGACAAGGGCTGAAATAAAAACTAACAATAAAGGCCAGATAACAAAAACAGGCTAAGCATAAATCTAAAACAAGAAACAGAAATAATTCTAAACTGAAAAAACAGAACATTACATATGCAACTGATAGTAATGCACTATCTCCAAATAATTTTTCCTTTATCCAGTACTTATTCCTTTGTCTAATTTTGTAAAACTGAGATTAAAAGGTTAAATGTTTTAAAATGTTTTAAATAGAGGTAATTTTATCCTGGGGAAATGTTGAAATGAAAGAAAGACCTTAACTACAGGGGCCCTTCAAATCTACATGGACATCATGATTCTCTCATAAAGAATAAATATCTGACCAATTGGGACGAAAACAGAAATGAACACTCCTTGGTCAACAGAAAAATAATATAAACATCTTTAAGATGCATAAAAAGGCAAATTTTATTCTTTCTACAGATTTTTTTTTAAAAATGTTCTCAGTAATGTCAACAGCCAACACTAACCCTTAAACCTGAACTTTTCCTTGGTCAACAGGCCACTGGTGGGACGGAGGTCCTGGAAGAAAGCGACTCACCACAGAAGAAGAAACCAGCAACAAAAGCTCACGATCGTGTCACAGTGAACGGTTCGTGGTGGTTCTTGTGTTTATAAGGGCTCTGCTGCCACAGATGTGGTTGAGTGCCGTCACCTGTCAGATGTAGGACGCTTAAGGATTAAATTAATGGGTATATGTCTGTAGATGCCAGATCTTGTAGGTCTTACTGTACCCTTTGCATTTCAGGTGGTGAGGATCACCTCCAGCCTTTGTGTTGCTCCTGTTGTGATGAAGTCCTGAGGGGAGACTGTTGCAGTTGCTCACAGTGGCTCAAACAGAAGCTACGTCCCTTTGTGCTGCATCGTTACTTTGACCTGGCAATTATTGCTTGCCTCATCTTAAACACCATCTTAATGGCCATGGACCATTACCCATTGAGCTATGAAGTGGCTGAGCTACTGCACATTTCAAACCTGGTTAGTGACTAGTAAGAAGAGTCTACATGTTTTATTTTAATTTCAATGTTTTTGAAGTTAAGTCTCAGTTTTGGTAGCATTTAAATCAAATTTATGTCTGGTTTTGGTCCACTTTCAATCTATTCTGTTGGTACTGTTCTGGTTTTCTGTACCGTTTCACTCCAACTTCTTGCTAATTTTAATCCAGTGTCAGGCCTGTTTCTGTTGAGGTTTATTTTATTTTCGTTACAGTAGCAGTTCACTTTCAGTCCATATTTAAGTGTTAACACAGTTTCATACTATTTTCAGTAAAGTTTAATTTCAGTCTCTGTCAGGTACTATCAAATTGTAATCCAGATTCTGTCAATTTTCTATCAATTTCCACTTTGGTTTCAGCCTAATTTTATCTTTGTTTCAGTCCAGTTTATTCCCAGTTTCAGATGAATAAATAATCTAATGAGTAAATGGGAGCAAACTCACATTTGACCTCTGATCTCCAGGTCTTCCTTACAATCTTCACAGCAGAACTTCTCCTTAAAGTTCTGGCTCTGGGTGTTAAAGGCTACTTCCAGGTGAGACAAGTCCTATTTGAATGTCAGCTCAATAGCACTGCTCTAGCCTTGTCTGGTGCTGAAACTCCTGGTGTTTCATTGAAATGTGTTAATTGTGGTTCTTTACCAATTTTGACCCTTTTATTAATCATAAAGGTTTTACACCACATTTGTACTTATATTGATCATGCTTCTGAGTTTTTTGACCACTTAAGGCTGCCATACAGGTGTGTTATTAAATCATCCAACACAGTTCTCTAGCTTTTTAATCATCAAACACTTAAAGGTAGAGTCTGAGATTTTTTCCGGACGTTTCCCAAAGTCCCTTTTTGAATAACTGACCTGCTCTTCCACTCCTCAGGGGGATCCCGTGATGAAAATTTCCCAAATCCATATAAAATCCAAATAGAATATTGGTTTTATTTCTTTCTGCTGAGGCCTTCCTCTTCTTCTAATAAACGAAGCTAACCGTTAAGCTAACCGCTAAGCTATCTGGATACATAAACACAAGAAGTGCGCATGTGCCGACAGCAAGGAGAAACTGACAAGGAAATGCATTCTTGCACAAATGCCCTTTGCACAATCAATTCTGCACATACAAATGGTTTTAAAAATACTCACCTGTACACTGTGATCGCACACTGTCTAGGGTGACCAAACGTCCGTATTTCCCGGGACATGTCCGTATTTCACGTCCTGTCCCGGGCGTCCCGGGTTTTTTTTATAAAGTGAGGAAATGTCCTGTTTTTTAAATTACCTTCATTGGTACGTCACGCTGCGTGTGACGTAATCCCTGAGCCGCGTCAGTGTGGGCAGCCCTGTTATTAATCAGAAGATAGAGTCCTCCCTCGCGCTTGTCGGCTGCGCTTGTCTATCCCCCCGCTCGGCCGCGTTTGCCTTACAACAACATCCCCCCCCAACCCCCCCCGCTCCGAGGTGTCCTGGTTTTCCCAAATGAAAATATGGTCACCCTAACACTGTCTCTTTCTCCTCCACTGTTTACATTTCAATTGTTTACTTTTAAATCACTGCTGCACCTTATACTGTAATTTACTGTAATTTACAAGCTGTATGCAACGAAATTCTGTTCTGTACGCACTCTGTGCATACAAAATGACAAATAAAGTTGTCTAAGTCTAAGTCTCTAAGTCTCTAAGTCTAAGACAGAGGGGGGGGGGGGGGGGGAGCAGGACCAAAACTGACAAATCCCTGCTCTTTGGTGTGAACGGCAGGGATTGGTCGGAGTTTTAAAGGCCTGCAGCTCCCACAGAGATAGATTTTTTTTAAAACCTCCTTTTTCTGAATATATAATATATTTACTACATTTATGATAGAAGGACTATTTTACCCAGTATAGTGTTTCTGAACAGGATTACCAATTATAGATTTATTGACTCGCAAACTGAATGGCTGTAGATGGATCTTTGATGAACTGAATCCAACAGAAATCATTGGAAAAAACTGTGAAGATCAATCATGCCAATCAATAACAGCAACCAAACACAAGGATGTGTTTGTTGCTCATGGATCAGCTGCTTTCCCTCTCTACTCTAAATCTCTCACCGCCGCCGACCGCCCCATCTTTTGCATCGTTCTCAGTCTAGCCACGGCTTACTTTGAGTCTGCCAGCCATCACAGATCACCATTTCTTGTGCAGTATATGATCTATACCTGGCATGAATGGTGCTTTTAATTGTGTTTCCATCGTTACAGGTGAGATGGCACATCCTTGACTGCGTCATTGTCATCACCGGCCTGTTGGAAGTTATGCTGAGTGACGTGGAAGGGCTGAGTGTGCTGCGCTCATTGCGACTGGTCAGTAAGATGATGACATCATCAGTGTTAAACATCCACATTTTTCCACACCCGTCTGTTGCCACCTGTTCCGACCTATCACCACCTGTCCTAGGATGTTCTTTCCTGTCCTCAACTGTCCCTACATTTCCCCCTCACCTGTTCTAATCTAATACCATCGTCCCTTATCTGTTCTTAGCTGTGAGGACAGCCACCTCTCCTTGCCTGTCCTCCTCTGCCCTCATCTTTATCTAGAGGTCTTCACATTTTGTATCTAGTCCTCACTCATTCTGATCTATTGCAACCGGTTCTATTCTGTTCTAACCTCAACTTTATCTGCTTGTCATCACATATTCCCACCTTTCGTCATGTGCCACCACCTGTTTTGAGATATTACCATCTAACCATATGTAGTCCTCTCCTCTGGTTTGTCTCCACCTGTTCTCACCTGGCTCCACCTGTTCTCCTCTTTCACCACCTCACATATTTTCAGCTTTCCTCTGTCGTCCCACCTGTTCTGACCGTTCACCCCCTGTTCTTACCTGTTCTTGCTTATTATTATTTGTCTTGTCTTATCTCGCCTGTCCTAATCTGTGCTCGTCTACTACTTGCATATTCTTACCTCTGTCCCAACTTGTCTCTCTCTGTCCAGCTGCGACCGCTGAGGTTGGCTCGTTGGTGGCCCGACTTCGCTATGCTGATGAAGATTGCCTGGTTTTCAGTCGGAAATCTCGGCCTGGTTCTGGTGTTTGTGGTCTTCATGTTCGCCGTGGTTGGCATGGAGCTCTTCCAGCAGGACTATGTGATGCATTACTGCAGCAGCCCATCCGGATGTGAGCTTCCACGCTGGCATATGGTCGACTTTGCCCACTCCATCTTGCTCGTCTTCAGACTCTTGTTCGGCGACTGGCATGAGACAATGAGAGGCTGCATGGAAGCGTCCAACAAGGGGCTTTGTGTCATCTACTTCATGGTGGTTCTGGTCATTGGAAACCTGCTGGTGAGTCTCTGTTACAACAAACCTGAGACCCAAGTTGAGTTTGAATCCTAAGGCTAGAAAGCGGCACAAGCAGATCGAAAATAAAGTTCTGTTGCTTTTGACGTTTGTTCCAGGTTTCATCTGCTCCCTGTCTCATTTTGAATAGTGCCTGTATTCTTGGTTTTGTTTCAGGTGCTGAGTCTGTTTCTCTCCCTGTTGCTGAGCCCACTGTGTGCTAAAAAGCCACGAGCAGCAGAGGGACAAGAGAAAAATAAAAGTCAGACTGGTCCCTGGAAACTGGAGTTTTTCAGAACTTTAATAGGAACGAGGATCTGTGCTGAAACTGATTACAAAGGTGGGTTTCCCATTTCCTTTAAGGGTTCCCGATGGTTGTTGTGTGCCACATTAAATATTGTTTTTTAAGCTCTGTGTCCCAGTACTGAATATTCCCTGCATAATTTCCCAGCAGTCAAGTCTAAGAACAACGACCAGAAGGACCATATGGCCTTAATCACCGTCAGCTCAGAACAGCCGCCCCTTAAAGATTCAATCAAAGACTCTAGCATGGTGGAGCTCAGCAGGTCTGCCACTGGCGAGTTCAAAATCCAAGATGAAGACAATGATCAGGAAGTGAGTAAAAACATTATGCAAGATCAGCTTCAATGGATGAACATTTTAAAGATTTCTGCCTTGAGGACAAAAGGTAGGAGCTGGTTCCACAGGAGATGAAGCTGGTACCCAAAGTATCTACGTCCCATTCTCCTCTCAGAAGTTCTAGGAGTTACCAGTAAACCTCCAGTTTAAGAAGGATATACTTTAGAGCACAAATGTGTTGCCCTCAAGCCTGTTCAAAAAATAGCCCAACCCTTCAATGAGTTGCATCTATAACATTATTTTATTTAATTGCTCTTCCTTTTCAATCATAGTTGTATTTATATTGATTTAAAATGATAAATGCATTAAAACGTTTTTATGAAACATAAAGTTAAGGTGAGCTGTTTTTACTTTCAAAGGTCATTACAGGTAACCGTTTGTATGACATTGTACCAATGAAGTAGCTCTAAACTTCAAATAGGTTGGTGACCCCTGCTTTAGAAGGAACATATCAAACAATCACATTTCTAATTGGGAATTTAAATTCTAATATGGATTATATAGGGAGCAAAAGAAGAGAAACTAACAATGGAGAAATAAGGTCTCTCCTTTTAATTCCCATGAGAGCTCTGAATGCAGTATTTTGCACAAGACAATTATTTTTTTTAGAGATTTTTTAGGACCTTCTTGACAATATAGAATCACAATAGTCCAGCCTTAAATGTACAAATGAATGGCCTTTCCCATCCTTGATCTTTGGCCCTAGGTGGCCTAATACAAGTACACTTGTACCACTTTGGTCAAACATTTTGTTCATCCCATGGTTAGTAAATAAATTTGATTCAGATTCAGTTTATTTGCCATTTGCAATATAAAAAACACATTGGAAAAGAGATGCAAGTAGCTAAAGTGCACGTTAGACATTTACACAGACAAAGGGAGAAAAACCTTAGTTACCCAATCTAATATGACGATAGCAGCACATAAAAAGAAAATTAAAACAAATACTAAAAGCCTAATAATTAAAATAAAACAAATAGCCAAAAGTGCTTTTAACAGTCATTGTATAGTCTTTTTATTTAAAATCATCACAGCTTGAGGAAAGAAGCTTTTATTGTGGTGCAATGTCCCACATTTAATTGCTCGATATCACCTCCCAGAAGGGAGAAATTCAAAAAGATTTCTTGCAGGATGCAAAAGATCCTCAATGATGGCTAAAGCCTGAGGGCAAAGTATTTGTTGATAAATGTCCTCCAGAATGGACAAATCCTCACCAATAGTCAAAGTGCGGACCACTTGGTTTAAAAATTACCTTTCTTTAGCAGAAACATTTCCAAGCCCCATACCACACTATGCCACACCATACCACACCATACCATACTATACCATACCATACCACACCACACCACACCACACCACACCATACCACACCACACCACACCACACCACAGCATACCACACCACAGCATACCATAGCACATCATACCATACCATACCATACCATACCATACCATACCATTCAATCTTTGTTTATAAAGTGCAGAGCAGGTTATTATAAAACTGAGGAGCAACAATAGAGGGTTTTTCTCATAAGCAAACCCCTACTGATAACATCATTGTTACCCACATGTAAACTCTCTGGACCATGCTGAGGGAAACTAATCTATAGTACGGTTCACCACGTTTAACATATTTTCAAAAACATGATTTCAACATGAGCATGAGAGTATCTCTGGGTTTTTACAGGGGAACAACTTGCAGAAGCTTCAGGACAACAAAAATCAGCCAGAAAACACGCCAGGAGACTGCTGCTGGGCTGGTATGTACACTGCTGTAGCAACTACCGGACTGTGCAGAAATCAGGGATTTTAAGTCAAGCCAAGCTTATTTGTTTAGGACATTTCAGCAGCAAGGCAGTTTAAAGTGCTTTACATAAAACATAAAAACATTATAAACACGTTGAAACAGTCACTGGTTATGAGACCAGTAACAAACATTAAATTGCATCAAGTGAAAACATCAATACACATCAAACATGTTGGTCGGTATTCCCGTTATAATGGCTGATAGTAACTTTAAACAGGTCGTTTCAGTCTTGATTTAAAGGAACTCAGTGTTTCGGCTGATTGCGGTTTTCTGGAAGTTTGTTTCCAATTTGTGGAGCATAGGAGCTAAATGCTGCTTGTTTGGTTCTGGTTCTGGGTATGCAGAGTGGACCAGAACCAGAAGATCTGAGTGGTCTGGAGGGTTGATACAGCAACAACAGGTCTTTAATGTATTTAGGTGCTAAGCCGTTCAGTGATTTATAAACTGACAGAAGTATTCTCTGAGCTACAGGGAGCCAGTGTAAGGACTTTAGAACCGGGCCTATATTCTCGATCTTTCTGGTTTTAGTGAGAACACGAGCAGCAGCGTTCTGGATCAGCTGCAGTTGTCTGATTGATTTTTTTTGGGCAGACCTGTGAAGACACCGTTACAGTATTCAATGCGACTAAAGATAATGGATGAGTTTCTCTAGATCTCGTTGGGACATCAGTCCTTTAATCCTGGAAATATTCTTTGGGTGGTAGAAGGCTGACTTTGTGACGGTCTTTATGTGTCCTTGAAGGTTCAGGTCTGAGTCCATCACTACACCCAGATTTCAGGCCTGATCACTAGTTTGTAGCTGTAATAACTGAAGCTGCGTGCTGACTCTAGTTTGTTCCTCTTTAGGTTCAAAGTTAATAACTTCAGTTTTGTTTCTGCTTAGCTGGAGAAATTTTTGCCACTTTCATGCTTTGATTTGTTCTGAGCATCCAATCAGTGCATGGATGGGTTCAGAGTCACCTGCTGACATAGTAATGTAGAACTCTGTACCATCTGCGTATTATACTAACTAATCTTGCTTCTTGTTATAACCTCAGCTAGAGGGAGCATATAGTAGATATTGAATAGAAGGGGTCCCAGGATTGAACCTTGGGGACCCCACATGTGACTTTTGTCCGCTCTGATGAGAAGTTACCTATTGATACAAAGAAGTCCGTGATCTTTAGGTGGGATTTGAACAAATTGAGAGCTGTACCAGAGAGTCTGACCCAGCTCTCTAGTCGCTTTAATAATATAGCATTATGGTCATGGTTTAACTAAAAATCCATCTTTTAAAATGCACTTTTATCCTTTTTGTTGTTCAAAACTGTGAACTTAAACTGTTTTTTTTTAATTGATTGGGACTGCATTAGCTGATTAAGTGATCGATTACTGTGCATTTCAGTTTGTTACAGGTGCTGTGCGATCCAGGATGTAGATACATCCCAGGGCGTAGGGAGGGTATGGCATAGGTTCAGGAAGGTGTGTCTCCTCATCGTTCAACACAGAATGTTTGAAGTCTTCATGATCTTGGTCATCCTGCTGAGCAGCGCTGCTTTGGTAAACACAAACACAACAGAGTACAACCACATATGACTTCCAGTCATTGTCAGAACGACCCCAGGGTCACTTCTAACCCACGTGTGACTGTCTCAGACTCGTTCACTGCAGCACTAACCCTTAACAACAATAGTATAATGTTAACATTACTGTTCTGATGCAAAGTCTAACCATCAGTTACTTGATGTGATATATGAGTAAAGATGTATCGCATTGGTAACGGTTTACTATGGGCTATTTTCTGTTAGTATCCTCTCGGTTCATGTCGACTCTGCTCTACACAACTCTGCATGGTTTGGGTCATTTTCCATTATAGTTATGTGCCACCTTAATGTGGGTATATAAAAGTAGGAAACAAAGTAAGCAGCATCCCTCAATTGATGGATATCTCTTTTTTCCCTTTTAAAAAAACTCCTTTGTTTGCAGAGACAGAAACAGCTGGTTACCCACAGAAGATTTTACTAATTACAACAGAGCAAGAGTTTACATTTTCAGTTTGCTCTATAAAAGCTGAAGCTGACTAACATTTTATCACAAATCGGTAATCATTATCAGAGCTCATGCTACGTTACAGTTACAGTGGGAACTTGGAAATTCTAACTTGGAAGAATCAGCTGGAACAATCTTTGAAGTCAGACTTTCCACTCAGAATGTCGGAGAAATTTTGTAAGGCCGAACGTCGGATCCAATATGGCAGCTATTTGCATCAACGGCAATAAGCTGTGATGAAAATTATTTTGCAAGACACTGTTTTACGAGGGCATCTAAAATCAATGCAAGTAGAGGCTGCAACTCTGAACCAAACAAGTTAAAAGTGGTGTTTTCATGCGGCAAGTATCGCTTTAACATTGTTTGTAGGTGGTACTATACAACAGCGTCCCTGTCCGGCGCCATATTGGAATCCCGACCTTTTGATTTTTCTTTTTGGATTTCTGACTTCAGACTGTGTTAACTCCCAGCTCCTATTTCCAACTTCCTAGGTAAATGGAACGCAGCTTAAAGGCTGTTGTGAAAAAAGTTTTTTTTACCTGAATTATCAAGAAGGAGATTTATACAAAATACATTTACTATAGAGCGATATATACCCAGGTTATACCGCCCTTGCCATGACGCCATGTATTGCTCCCCTGTTGTACCCTTGGGTTATATCACCTCATACTACCCCTGTCCTCACCCCCACACCATACTCTTAAGTCAAACCTCCTCTTGACCCTGCCATTGTACCAACATGGTCTATGTCTATGTTGCACCCTTATGTAATACCCTACATTTCCCCCTTGTGTTATACCGATGTCATACTCCCATGTTAGAACCCCAAGTCTTACCCCCATTTCACATCCTCACAGCTTATCTCTAAGTCTTGCACATATTTGTATCCCCATGTCATACACTGTACCCATATTTTGTGCCCCATGTAGTATCCCATGTTGTGGGATCTTTGTCCGTACATTAAAAAGTCGGTTATGACATGATCAGCAGCCTAGAGTGTATAACCTTAAGTGTGTTTGCATTCAGGTGTTGGAGGACACCCTCCTGCACCACCGTCCGGTCCTGCAGATGGTTCTGGACAAAGCAGAGCTGGTGTTAACCTGTGTGTTCCTGGTGGAAATGCTTCTCAAGTGGATCGCCTTTGGATTCAAGAAATACTTCAGCAGCTTCTGGTGCTGGCTGGACTTCCTCATCTTAGATGTAAGAGCATGATTGGTAACACTCGTCACTGGTCTGGTTTTGGCAGCTCTAACAGTGCTGATAATCACTCCAACATGTTTGAGACAGCGTCATCCCATTGAGAGGTTGGCTGTGTCATATAAACCTGTCCTAAATCCAGGGTTTTCAGTACAGAAACGACCCTCTGCTGAGTTCTGACCCCATTTCTGATATTCTTAATAGGTTTGTTGGGTAATTATGCAGAAAGAAATTTATTTTCTTCTTTTATAACACGTGTTGACACAATCATCAATACAAGACCTACTCCCTGTCCCTGTCACCGTTACGGCGGTTGTTTCACATGTAACCTGCCCTTGTCATCATGGTAAGCTCAGATTCACTTGAATCAGTTACCTTCTCATCATTATTACTGGGTGTATGTGATTCTTCCCCTGCCATTTGTGTCTATCACAGTGGACGCCGCTGGTTCACCTGTCTCCAAAGTAATTTATAATTCACCTTTTACCTGTCTGTATCATCATGTTAACTTCCATATGTAGCCCTGGAACAGGTCAATGATGACCATGTGTACAAGAAGCTCTTTCAAGCCAAACAGTTGTCATAAAAAAGATCAAGACAGACAGACATGACTAATAAGAGTCTCCCTGAATCTCCTTAAGTCAGATGTCTGAACTCGTCATCATTCGTCTTGGAGTTAGAGCATTCAAGACCAGAACAGATGCATCTGCTCTGTATCCATTGCAGGACTTGTCAGTCTGGTCCATTCAAGGAAGTTGAGGTCTGTCATTAGTGTCTCGCTAATGGAGTTTTTAAAATCAATGGCTGGAGCTTCTCATGTGTGCTGCCCAAAATCTGAGTCCCATTCAGAAAAATGTTCAGAGTCAATCTGAACATTGGACTGATGGAGTATAACTATAACTAACACCAACAGTGGGATATAGATCAGACCGGTAGCCACGAAGGAAAATTAAGTCCAGAGGAGGCAGCTGATTGGAAGAAAGGAGTCTGACCTTGTGTTGTCCAGCCTGGGTCCTTATCAAGACGATGGTTCCCCATGATGGATGGATGACAAAACATCTTGATTAGCAGGAACTCAGGGAGGAAGAATTACTAGTGCAACACGAACAGCTGTCAGATTATGGAAGAGGAAAAC